>NC_057782.1:2620778-2806312 GCF_014825855.1 Bombus pyrosoma
GCGTCATTTTGTGTCTCGGTGGTGCATATACTGCTGATATCTGAAAGTAATTGTCATTGGTTTGTATCGTGACAGTGGTTGCTTGTAGGTGTTCTTGATTTGTTTGACTATGTAGGTGATGCTTGATGTCATTTTTTATTATTACTGCAGTTCCTCCATGTGCTTTACCTGAGGGGTGTTTGGTGTCGTAGATGGTGTAGTACGGTATTTTCATGTAACTTTTTAGAGTGAAATGTGTTTCTGAGACAAGTAGTATATCAATATTATTTTTATACAAGAATGTCTTAGTTTCGTGGGCTCGCTGTTGCAAGCCATTGGAGTTCCAGGCTGCTATTTTCAGCATGTTCCACTCTATTTTTTACTTAGCAAGTTTGTGAGTAGTTGTAACATGATTGTTGTTTGTTGTACTTGTTGCCTTAGTGTTGTGTTTAATTCACTTACCATTTTTCCTAGCATCTCTGTACTTTTCATGGATTGTTTTAGCATTTCTTTGATTTCTGTAACGTCTTCGATATTTTTGCTTTGATTCTGATTAAGCGTTGCTTGGCTAATGTTTTGGGTTACTTGCGCATAGCTTCGGTAACCTTGAGGATTAATGTTACCGCTTATAATGTTTGGTTCGTTATGTGCTATCAATGTTGTATCATTCTCCGTTGTACCTTGTTGTGGTTTGTAGTTATTGGTTGATCTATTGCGAAGTGGTGGAAACAGTTTGCGTTGTAATTGTTTCCTGATCACACATCCTCTATAGCTGGCTGGGTGGTTTCAGTTGCAGTTATAGCACCTAACTTCTTCTATTTTTTCTGTGTAGGGGCGGTGTATTGTTAAGTGATTTTTTGCACATTTAACACATGCCGGGCTTCTGTTACAATAATTTTTTGTATGACCGTATTGTTGACACCGCATGCATTGCGGTATATCTTTTTTATAGCGTGGTGGTTCTACAGTTACTATTGTGTTTAAGATTTTTTTGATTTCGTAAATTTCCTTGTTATTGATTCTGGGTTCAAGTTCTATTAAGAATAATGGTAATGGTTATTTTGTATCGTATCTTGTAATATTGTTTATTGTTCTTGTTTGATGTCCAATTTTTGCTAGTTCATCACTTAGTTTCTTTGTGCTGATTTTTAGATGCAATCCTCTTATAACTATCTTGTAGCTTCTTTCCGTTTTTAGCTGATATGTGTGGTATATAGCATTTTTTTCCTTTAATGCTTTTATCACATTCCTATAAATCTCAGGAATGTTTGTTTGAATCTTTACTTGATCTAATTTTGTTTGTTTTATTGTATAATTGTCCTTCCCGACTATATTGTTTAGTAGTTCAATAAGCGGGTCTATTATTTGGGCCTCGACAAATATTGATGGCGGTTTTGTAATGTGACTTGAGTGAGTTGTGGCTTTATTTGTCGGATCAACGTCTGTTTCTTCTGTTAATGAGCTGAAGGAATTTCTTAATGGTAATTCTTGCAGCCATCGCTGCTTTTCTGTATCTGGATTTCCTGCGGCACTTGTGCCTGAAATTATCTTACGCTTTTTGCTGTTTTTTGCTAGCTTCCAGTTTTCATCCTGATAATATTTTTCGTTATCTTGACTGTACTCCTCCTGTCTTCGCTGCTCCTTCATTTCTTCCATGTTCATATTATTTTGATTACTATTATCTTGTTGTTGTTGCTTTAGGGCTGGTAAATCTACCGACCTATTTATATAATATCTTTCACCTTTAGTTGCAATTTTAATTGCTGGTATCTGTCGTTGCATTGTTGGGCTTCTCCTCACTATCATTAATCGCGAATTTTACTTAACTCTGAGATAATTCTCAAATCACTACACCGGAGCACACGTCTGTTTACCTCGGTTGCCCGGGCAGAACTGATGTTCAGTAAAGTATGTAAGAATTATAACGAAGTTTGTTTATGTTGTCAACGGACACCAATTATCGCTATTGCTCATAATAATTGATAATCGTCGAATATAACCTAAAAAAAAAAAAAAAAAAAATTTGTCTTCGATATTGATTAATGGTAACCAAACAAATATTTCGCTATCGATAACCAAATAACCCATTCCTTTATCGGTAACTAAAATAAAATTCGGGTCATCGCCAATAGTAACTGGTAATAAAAAAAAGTTTTAGTTATTTATATTGGTTATTGGTAACTAAATTTAAATTTCTGCCATCGATAATGGTTACTGATAGTCGACAAGAATTTTAATCATTCAGAATGATTATTTGTAATATTTTTTAAACATTTCATTTTTTGAGAAATTTCCTTGGGATTTATCGATAATTGGGTTCCATTTAAGTAAAAATTAATTTTTACTTAATGATCTCTTCCTAAAAATGTTTACAATAACTGTTATTTTGGATCTCTGAGTATAAATATAGTAAATACAAGAAAATAATATCTACCACTGTGCAATGTTGAAATTAAAGTCTTCTATAGTACTATAATACATAATTCTTTCACACGAATAAGTAACTATGTTCTTATAGAAAATAGAAGGCTGAGTTCTGTCACATGTGTGTATCTGTAAAAATCTAATACGTAAATAGCATCAAATATTTCATTATAATAATGTCAGACTCTGTCGATATATTGTGCTAGTATTATCTGTAAGTAATAACAAATATTTTTATGTAAAGTTTAATTGTAAACATTTTACTATGAATTTATAATTTTTAATTTGTACCTGAAATAAATAAGGAAATGAATAACTTCATGTTCTTCATCGTAGAATATGAAAGGTCAGTTTACTATAAAAGCAATGGTAATGATATTGAATGTCTCTTGTGTTTAACCAAAGAAACATATACATATGTATATATATATATATATATATATATATATATAGATAAATGAACAGTAAAAAAGGAAAAATATTTATAATGAAAAGCTAGATGGAAGATATTAAAATAGCTAATGTTACTTCGTCACGAGCATGTGTATGTAATTATACCTGTTAACGCGTATTTAAATACATAGTACTTAAGTATTATTTGAATATTTCTCTGGCTTTTTATAAATAATTCAAGTTCTAATTTCCTTAATATTTTATATCGCATTTGTTGGATGCGATGTAATACAACTTATTTTATTTGTTCTGAAATAAATTCTGCAAATAGTTTATTGTAATTATACGTACTAGGAAGGAAACCAATAGCTTTACTTGAAGTAAATTATACAATAAAATGTTATGTATAAGATGCCCCGTAGCTGATGGTACAGGATTTTACGTAGAAAGATAAGTCGGAAATATAGAATTAAATTTTTTCGTATGATGCTTCGTTTCCGAAAAAATTAAGTTTGACAATTTGGCAAGTATACTTAAATTTGGCAAATTTCAGACTAAGTAGAAGCAAATAATCGACAGCAGGTTAAACTACGTCTGAAAATAAGTGAAAAATGTAGAATAAAATTTGTTCATAAGACGCTGTAGTTTCGAGAAATATAAATTTGAAAGTATATCCGTAAACGTGCGCCAGACCAGTTTTTAACAAAATATGTTCAAATATCATTTTTATGAAAATGAGCTTCTACAGGGAAAAATTTTATTTTACATATTTTTTACTTTCTCTACTTATTACGTGTAGAATAACTTCCTGGTCATTGTTTATTCATACCTAATTCACTATCAGCCAAATTTAAATATACATATTTGAACAATTTTGAAACTCGATTTTCTTGGAAACGAAGCGTTATCAAAAAAAAAAAAAGTAATTCTATGTTTTCGACTTATTTTTTCACGTAGAATTAGCCCTTACCCGGTTAAGCCACCGGCTGCGGTACACCCAGAGAGAGAGAGAGAGAGAGAGAGAGAAAGAGAAGGGGAGGGCAGATAAAAGAATTTTTAAAATTAAACTTGGAAAAATTGTATTGTTCTTCGAATTGATATTGCGTTAGTATTAAATGACTATTGTAAAAACTGTTGCAAAATATATAACACGTTTCACAGTGACATTCAATTAACCAGATAAGATGACTATTGCTATCTAAGCACGGATTTCAACACGTATTTCTCTTTTTCTGCGATTATCCCTCCTTTGTCTGGTGTTAAATTAAGAAGAGGACAAGTGATTCATGTTCTATATCGTATTTAATCGCAAAATGTAGACAACGTCAATGTATTACGAAGTTTAAATGGCAGTATACAAAATATTTCGCTCAACTAGACAGAGTTGTATCTTTAAAATAGTTGGATATGAAAAGGTTGCAAATGGAAGAATTAGGTAGGTAGATATTTAAAATTTTAGTGGTTTATAAGCTGACTAATCGTACAATTTATTCCACATATTGTTCACTGTAATTATAAAAATTCAACGCGGTTCAATCCTATATTATTGAAACTATCCTTTTGTTTCATTTTTGGATTATATACTTTTTTCATTCTTACGGTGATCTTCAAATCATTGATTGTTATAATATCAGGTTGCCCCAAAAGTTCTTTTCGTTTCGTTGTTACACATTGAGTGTACAATATTTCATGTATAATATTACTGAATTATATACGATCCATTCTAATCTATCATGCTCTTTCATCTCTCTGGAAGCTCTACGATGCTATTCTTTTAAATCTGCTGTGGTTTATTAGAAAAATATCGTTCAAGGTGAATTTTTATCTCATTCGTCGAGTCGAATCTTTTACTACGGAGAAATTTTATAGTGAAAGAAAGATGTAACTCTTCTCTGCCATTTGTACATATTTCTCAGATATTTTTCAACTGGATAAACTGAAGGCAGCAATTGCAAAACGCCAGAAATTAGCAAACAGACGCGGTGTTGTTTTCCACTACGACAATGATAAGTCGCACGTGTCTTGCGTCGTACGAAACAAACTGTTGAAGTTTGGTTGGAATATTCTATCCCACCCTCCATACTCTCCGAGCTTTGATTGGTCATTCGTTTCTTTCGTTAAAACGTTTTCTCGGTAATAAAAGAATCGACCCAATAAACGAGAGAAATGATAATGAAAGAGAAGATGAGTAGGTTGAGTTAGGTGTGTATTTCGTAGAATTTTGTAGACGTATGGTTTGTTTATTAGAAGTTTAAGAAATTGTTCTCTTTTCAATATGATTAAGTTGTTAGTGACCCTAACAGTTTGAGATAAGTTTATGATAGGTTAATTTTAATCCGCATCTATTATATTTTTCTCGCAATAAATAACATTTGCAATTTTTATATGTAAAGCATGGAATCAGAAAGTACAAATTTTAAAGTGAAGAGAACTCTTGAGTTTAAGCGACTTCCTGTAATCTCTTACCTGAAATGAGGGTTAGAAAATGAGCAGAAGTCTGCTCTTTAAATACAACCATTCTTTTCAATGGGATTATATAAATTTTATTATTCGCTTATTATTGAAGTATGATACAGAATATCGAAAATAATTGTTATATATAACTATTTAGCTTACGAGATATTTCAACCTTCTTATCGTAGGGAGCGCGTATGCTCTTTGAAACACGTGTTTGACTCTATGACATTGTTGTCCAATTTTGAAATTATAGATAGAATCTACACGTGCACAAAACATTATCCATCGCTCTAGATATAGATATTTCTTCATTGGAATCTTACCATTGGATAATTAAAATATCAATTAAAATATCAAATTTTTCAACGTTACGGATTGGTCGTAAATGTACGTTAGATTCGGTGGTAGTGGCGTGAATGTATCACTTCGAATCGAATAAGGAAGGATATATATATACATATATAGAGAGAGGGAGAGAATTATAAGACTGTGTTATGTCAGAAATAACTGAAATAACTGAAATTTTTTCTGTCTCTTTAGCTGTTCTAAAGACAGAATTCTACCTCCGTCCAGTTGCCAGAAACAAACACTATATTCTGTTTACTTCCATATAATTTATATTAAATACAAAAAAAAAGAAAAAAACAGTGTGTTGTAATTGAAATCTTCGAAGTCAGTTATTTCAGAAAGGAAAATGTCTAAACTGTATTTATAATATTGAGAATATTTATATCGAAAATTCTTTCTCGCATAAAGCTTCTGTATTAATACAAAAGGCACGAGTTAAGATATGTGACTGTTCACAAGAACACTATTAGAGCACTTGATGATCTTATAGATTTTATAGAAAATGTGATACATGATTGATCAAGATCCGAGATCAACGACCCGAAATACACACTTTGTGAAAATTCGTGACAGTTGGAGGAAAAATAATGAATTAACGATTATATGAGGGCAATTAAAATCCGTCGATCTAAGGTTTTTATTAAATTAAATAGTCCAAAATCGTTTACACAATTAAATAACTATAAATATATTAAAAGATTATAATAAAAAAATGTAACAAAATACCTAATGTCCGTACCTGTAAATACAACGGAAAACGTAACGTGTATATTGCAGATGTTTATGAATATAAAATGTGCGAAAAGCATATGAAATTTATACACATAAAATATACAAATATTGATATATGCACGAAAAATATGCGCATATGCACAGAAAATATGTACAATTTATGAGTAATATGTTCAATATTGATTTATTAACGTTATGCGAATTGATACAAAAGGATATTTAACAATTTCGTTTTAAATAAAAATTTATTTATGGCGACGCGACAAAATTCGCATTACGATAAATTATAAATTGCTTTTCCGTATCTGCAGCACTCGAATTGTACAGAATGTGAGTGTATGTTCATATTTGTACCAATATCTGCCACATAACTTGATTGTGCTACAGTTTTATTCCTTAATACGTTCGCGATCTTCATATTGCGGATTAACTCGGATTCTTTTTTTAAATCGCATATATTTCCATGTGAATTTGTCATTGCAACTAACGGTTCCATTCTGTAATACAGTACTGTAATCTGTTATACAGTCGATGAATAATTTGTATTACATCTATTTCTGTTTATAATTATATATATATGTATGTACATTATAGTCATCTATGTATATGATCGCAACCAAATACGGCGAGATAAATACGAAAGAAATATTCAACATATGAGCCGTTTATTACGGAAGCAGTGCAGCTCAATTTTTGAAAAAAAATTCGATTTCACCTTGTTTTTTCTTACACTAAACACGAAATTATAATTTACTATCAAATTAACATCCACATTTTAAATACGTACATAAAATTGATCGGTATAACTCTGGTTGGTAATTGAAAATGCGAAATTATTTACTATAAAAGCGTGTGAAACTCCATTTGCTATATTTTCTCAGTTGATTAGCAAAGTACTGCCATTTTGAACGACGTAAAAATGGTTACGTGATTTACAACTATATTATACGCTCATTTGTTTTAAAGGTTGCGCGTGTCATGCAGAGATCGATAATTTTACAAAATAGTGTCGAAGATATCGTTTCCTAAAAGTGAAATTCTACTTTTATTATTAGTAATCATTGATTAATTGCTTCAACTGGTGTAAGTGCAATTTATCGATTTATCAATGGATAAATTCGTGTTAAAGACAGATAGCGATATAGATTATTAGTACAGGTAACAATTCTATATTTGGAATTAGTTCGAATGTTGGTTCTATTATATATTTTAGAAATAAAGCCCATTAAATATAAATGAGCAAAGAATCCTAGATTCTGAAGACGATAACGATTTGTGCGAGGAAAATAGATAATTAAGTAAAAAAAAAAAAAAGAAAAATTGGAGAACCAAATTTGTCATTATCAGACAAGGACGACATTTTAAGTGAGACTAATTAGAGTTTATGATATAAAATAATAACGAGAGAAATATGTGAAAAATAAGGAAATTATTGTTCACGATTTTCATAACTCGTTAATTATAAAAATAGATAACTCCATCCAAAGTATATAAAAATACCTTTTTCTTACTGTATTCTTACAGAAATCATTGTATGAAAAATTTAGACGGTTTAAAAGTGTATGGAACACGGCCAAAACTTCTAACATTTGCCTACATTTTTTGATTTTATTAAACGCGAAACTTTAAATATAACATAAATTTAAAGTAGTAATAATTGCATATTAAAATATTTTGATGCGTGTAAGATATTGTGAAGTGTAATATGAATATCAATGTAGGCAAAAGAAAAAGATTATTTAAATTTTGTATACGCTATTCTGCACTACATATACCCTATCTAATATAAAGTATTTGAGCACTTGGATGTTTTTCTCGTATTTTTATTGTATTTTCAAAGTTGTAATTAAAAGATGTTTAAGATGTCTAGTATTAATTATTTACCTCTTACCATTATTGGATCACTCAAATTCCATATTTGTTTCTAATGTATAGGTGATACTTTGTAAAACTCATATCTCAATCGTTCTAACATCCTGATATTAACGTGCACACCTAAGTCACTTAAGTGTTTCTGGAGGATCAATTTTCATCTACCTTTAATTACCCTTTTCGTACTTACAATAATTAATGTTAACCAAACTTTTTATCAATATCCACTAACTGTAAATTATTGTCTGAGATACGAGTATAAAATTAAATTAAACTGTTTCATCCCAGGTATATTTCACATCTATTCGCTCGCGAAAGTATTCGAACACTTTAATAAGAGAACGCTGTAATAAGAGACGACCATCGTGTAATTATATTGATGAGATTTGAAATGAATCTTAAAATGTATATGTAGGTTACAAGACATTCATTGGAAACATAAACATAGCAAAGTTCATTATCAAACTATTTGACCAATCAATTATTCACTATGTTAATAATTAATAAGCCACAATATTTGGTCCGAGCATATTTGGCACTAATTGTATCTTTCAGTTACTGCTGTATACTAATTTCCCATTAAGTGTGTGTTTGCAATAAATGTCGTATTACTTTTGTACCTATACATTTTCGGGTTGATTTTTATTTTATTATTATTAAATTGAAATTTTAATTATCAAAATAATCACAATAATCGTGTCTCGTTACAGTGCCAATAAAATTTTTCATGACAAGTGTTTGAATATTTTCGTGAGCCACTAAAGAGAATACTTTTGAAATACACAAATATTCGATATGAATATGAATTTGTTACAGTCTGACATCTCGAAAATTGTAAAAATGCCAAATAGTTTGAATAACGTGTCAAGAATTTTTTAGGTTTACCTGATGCTTCCATAAGTACGTGACTATTTGTGAACAGGAATGTGTAAAGTAAGTGAAGACAGAAATTGTTAAAGAAAACTCGAAGGCAAGGCGAGGAAGGTGATTGTGAAGGAGCGCGGAGACCGTTTCTAGGAATTGGCCGATGATTTCGGTTGAGCCAGAGCAAGCTACAGAGCCACTGAAAAAAATGGGCCACCGCTCCAAATTTGTAAGTCCCGCTTCCGGGCGACTGAACGAGCCGCTCCCAAAATAAGGCTCATGAGAATCAGGGAATTCCACTCCCACGTTCTCTCGACGCTGTGATGCCGCGCGAGGGTATGGCACGTTGCCAATCTGACGTCAAAACTCTTCTTTCGTTATCTTGTCCTTATTTCGCGTTTCGCCTGATCTCTTAGGCCTAGAAGTTGAACAACAATTTCTATTCGCCGTGGCGGACGTTGTCCCTTTAAAATATTACATCTGCTGGCAAGTTTTGTCATCTTCTCGAGTCACACTTTCTCGAAATCTTCACTCGGAACCTCTATCGATCTGATTTTTATTATCTTGACCTGAAAAGCAAAAGTAATTCAAGTATGAGTAAAGCGAACATGCTAAGTACGCATACTCGTCGATACATCGCGGATGTTTCTGAAAATTCATCTTTATGAACGCAGATAAAGTGACGGAACCTATGTAAAAATTTGCTTCATCCACAAAATACCATAACGAGTACTATACATTTCCTCGTATTATGTTTGTCCTACTTTTGCGTCTTTAAATTTTCCATATATATATGCATAGATATCTGCTATCTATTCATTTATCATTAGTTCAAAGTTTGACAGTGAACGTATCGGTGTATAATATACACATATGACATTATATTCTTTGGCTGTATAAATAAACTAGAAAACAAGCAGTACTATTTTGCATAAGACAATGACCTTGTGTGTTGTTTTCCGCTAGTACGAAAGTACGCAGTTGAATGAACAACCGAACGATATTTATATAAATGGGAGCGAGGGAAATAGTGTGAAACGACGGTCACTATATTGTTAGTTAACGAAAAAAGTAAATATGTATATTAGTGACTTTCGGGCGGACCTTGTGTAGGTAACAATCGCGCGAAGCGAATCGAAGAATTGTTGCTGCTTAAACGAAGAACTTAGAATGAACACAGATCGTGAAAATTTCTTGGCACCGCGTTCGTGGTGTATTAACGTGAATTTATACGCGGTTAGAATATTAAACTATTCTTAACCTCTGAATGATCTACCGAGTTCGTTTCGATTTCGCTCGCCAAAAGTAGGATAGATGGAAACTTTCATCATAAATGCTTGATCGTCGATATGACGACATTGTTTTAGAACAGTAATGATTTAGTGATTCTTAGTATATATATCTTGGAAATTGAGTTTCATTATTCTGAAGCGAAATTATAGAAATGCAACCTAAGGAATATCTCGATTTGTAACGGTAAACTTGAAATATAAATGCAATTTCTTTCTAAATACAGCAACGAGGTTTATTACATTTCGATAACATTGTATTAGTAAGCTTTTCTTTGAAGTTTATTTTATGTTTCTTAAATTATTCGGGTAAAGATAACTCCACACTGACAGACAATTGTCCGCAGACACGTATCATAGTCAATCGGCACCTGTCTTTCGTGGAAAATTCGCGGAAAGCTGACACGTATTGGCGGACAATGTCTGTCAGTGAGACTTAAGGCGTGTGCGGGCAGACTACAGGCGTCTGTAGACATTGTCTGTGGACAACACATGCCAAAACATGTATATAAACTGCCTGCAAGCAACGTGGCTTGTTCACTAAAAGTGTGCCGGGTATCACTGCGTATCGCTGAGTCGAAGATGTCTTGGAGATGCAACACACGGATCGTTTAAATCTACCTGCAACCCAGTCAAACTAGCCTCAAAAAAAGCCAAATTCAACATTAAATGGTATCTGACATTTTGCGACACGTTGCGCCAACTGATAGAATCGTTCGTAAAGATCGTTTAATTTGTTGATGGGTGAAACTGTGTGAAAAGTATGTAAAATTTTATTCCCAAATGTTAATTAACTTTTGCGTAACTTAGGTTTTGTATCCGCGGACTCTGTCTGCGCTTGAATTTTGTCTTCCGTTGTCAGCGGATTTTCTGCAGAATATAAAAATACGTGTGTGCAGACAAGTATCTGCCAGTGTAAACTAGGCTTTAGCTCAACACCTACGGTGTGTCTAATTTGAATGTTTATATCTCGATAGCAAAGTGCGGAAGACGCGAGTTTGTAGTGTTCTGAAAGCGTTCCGATGTAAGCCATAAGAATATGTAATAAAAAGGCAGGTTCTAGTTAAAACAATTTAATACAATTTTCAGACGACGCTTCGAGGTTACCGTAAAATCGAGCGAATAAGAGTGTAGTATGTCTTTCTCGATATCATACAATTTTTGTCTGAAAAATGTTTTTGCATCATTCGTATTTTTCGAGATATTCTATATAATCTATAGCCTATATAACATGTTGCTGTCTTAATAAAACTCCACATTAATCTTATCAAAAATCTTCGCATGTTTTTAATAATTACAACTGCAACAAATCTGAAACTAGTCATTTTGGTAGCTCTAACGTTAAAGTCTCAAACACAAATTCCTGCTTGGTTGTTCGCCGTTGAAAGAAGCACTTACGTAGTGACGAATGGAAGCGAGGCAGCAGCGCGGTTCCGCAAATAATCACGAACACGACAGGATGACACGTTCCGAAAATAAGGATCGCCCATGCAGGGAATTCCGCCGCCACGTCCTCCGCTTTGGAATCGCGCGGAAGGATCTGGCACGCTTTCAAATTGACTTTACCGCCCGTTTATTCCGCATCAACTGGTCACCAAAATATTTTTCTAGGCCTATTTTAAACCGACCGATGCTTTTTCTCGTCACGGAAGTTATGAGCGATTTATAAATTCTTCTTCTTGCTGAAAACGACCAAACAGGAAACGTCGCGACTTTTGTGCCTTCAAGTACTTTTTATCGCTAAGTACTCCTAATAGCTCTGTTTATATTGTATTGTATCGCATTTCACGTTTCTCACGCGGCGTATTCGTGTCTGGGTATTTCAGAAATTTTTGTGAAGTTCTCTCGTACCTCGATATCCGATTCTTTCTTCCCATATATGTCCACCTTTAGACACGTTACAAGCACGTTGTCATTTGACATCAAGATGCAAATTTTTGTCGCTATTATCGTAAACTGTAAACGAACGAATGGATCGCTTTTTGTGTTTAAAGATAGATTATATTTACAGATAGTATTATAGAATTTTAATGTGTTCAAGTAATTCCGCGTTATATGACATTTCTAAGAGAAGTGAATACGACTGATAAAGAAGAGAAGCTTCCATTGACGATTCACCGCTTGCCCTTATCTGCAATCGATTCACTGGATCGTATACTTTGCATTCGAAGCGTATAAAAAGATTGATGTCCCCGAACGGAAGTCAGTTTCCCACTCGTACGATCGTGACTACAAATAAATCAGATCACATACAAAGAGGAAGTGAAACGATCGATTTGATTTGAAACTGTTATTTTGCCAGCTATCTGACTGCAAAATTATCGCGTCATTAATTTTTCACATACAACTATTGAATTAGTAATTAAGATCTTTTCCTTTTTAGACTTGTTAACTCAAATTTTCCATACCATTTCTTATTAAGTTTTTCTTCTAATTATACAGTCAATTTATTTGTTTACTACCGTCTTTGATATAAATCGCTGTTTATAATTATGTGGACACTTCCATAGATTTATTTATATTCCGTAGATATTATATATTTCCTATATGTATTTAAAACTATGTACTATTTCTCTTTCAGGGAAAAAGTCATTGAGTGAAAATTAACTTTTATTTAAATGGAAGACGGTTATCGATAAGTCTCAAAGAAATTTCTCAAAAAATCAAATGACTAAAAAATATTAATTTTTAATCGTTCTGATTATGAATAACCATTATGATTAAAACGATTAAAAATTTGTTTGGCTAGCAGTAATCATTCTTTTGTCGGAATTTTTTGTTACCAATAGTTGTTACCATAATATAAGTTTACTTTGGTTATCGTTAAACGTTATCGACGACAAAATTTTCGTCTGTTCCACTCCAGTACTCTCTATTGTTATTAGCATTACTGGTAATTAGTATATTTAATACAAATGTTAATAAAAATATTATACTACAATATCTTTTATCCAATTCTTTGTTTCTTATATTTTCGTACTGTTTTTTCTTTACTTAGTAAGATATACATGTATATAAATTTTATAATTCATTGTTTTATATCGTCGATGAACATGCACTAATTGTCAGTAATGTTAATAACGATTGACAATAGTCGAATGTAAGCAGAAAATATTTTTGTCACCGATAATGGTTATCGGTAACGAAAATAGAATTCGGGTCATCGATAATGGTTACTCGTAATCAAACTAACATTCTTGTCATCGTTAATGTTTACCGCTAATCAAAATTATAATAATTGGTCATAACCAAAATTATTTAATTAAACATATTAACACTTATACCACGATTTAAAAAAATTGTTTTGCGACAGTTATGGTATTTACTATCACATATTTTCTTGTAAAATCAACGTATGTAATATATAGACTGTTTTGCATAACGTTGTAATATATCGTTCTACTGTACTGTAACTGGACTGCACTCGTAGACGCATATTACAAGCTGAACGCTGCGGAAAATCGAGCAACTGAGCTGGAGATAGCCAATTCATCCACGTTATAGTTCAAGCATTGCTGCAAATTCACTTATGTATTCTGATTCCCACAATATTCTCTGCCTGGAAAATGCATTTTCAAAACTGAAAAATATCCCGCATTCGAACGACGTTTATTTTAAGTGAATATTTAGTTAGCTTTTTTCGATTTTAAATAAACTATTATTATTAAATATTGTATTATTAAATTAACTTTGTTTGAAAATAGGTAAAAATTGCGAACACTTAGTTGGCAACCTGATAAAATAATTTAATGTCTCGAAAATGAAAAATTTCATAGTTCAATGACAATAATTTTTTCGACTAAAATGTTTCTGATTACAAATAACAATCGTTAGTGAAATTTATTTCGATAACTCATAATATTTATCGGTGAAAGAAATTTGATTTCGATCGAATAATAGTTATCGACGAGGAAAGTATCGTTTTACTTTGGATTAGATTTCAGTACAACGTTTGGTTCAAATTACTAACAATTAATGTCAAATTCGATGACAGTAAATTTCAACAGTGCGAGTTTCCAAAGAACCTTTTCACTCGATAGAAAATTATATTTATTGATCTTTCTATTTATGGTTAAAATTCTAAATTGAAATTCAATTTAACAAACATAAGTTTCTATAACTTTCGTAGACATCGCCTTTCTCTTCAGTTGTCATTTTCTTTCAGAGCAACAAAATCACTATTGCTCGTAATTGGTGGAATTGTTTTGGTCGAATGTTATTACATTAATTAACATATATACAACAATACATATTAATTAACGTTACTTATAATTACATATGCAAAACAATATTTACACTATTATGAGCAATCAAAATGAAATTTCTTTCATCGATCGAAATAGAATTCTTTCCATCAATAATGATTATCGGCAAAGGAAAAAAATGTCGGTCATTTATGATCATTATAATATTCTCAACTCAAATAATAGGCAGGTTTCTGCAACTGTACTTTTTCATAAAATTTTTTGGGATAACTGTTATGTATGGTCCCTGGTTTTAACATATACAAAATGTTCCATTTTAATCAGCCCAGGTATATATTGTAAAATTTTAAGTAAATAAATATGAAAGACACGAAAGCATATGTCTCAGACCATTAGGTAAAAACATATAGCTGGGATACATGTTTCAGATATACAAGGTGTCGTTACTTTTTTCCAAAGAACGATGTTAGCATATCCTACAAGTAAAAATAAGAGAAGACTGTCACATACAGAGAAACAAGAATACTTTGTTAAAAAATTACAATAAAAATACAAAACGATGGCGGATTGGTTTTCGTTCGATACATTATAACAACTGTTACTACGTCGAGCTTCAAATTATTTTTTAATTCTAATTAATTATCATCAACTGTGGTGTTTTATTTATTTTTATTCAGATTTGGTTATTTACTGCGGGTTTTTACAGAAGAGAAAAACTTGACACTTACGATTATATATGAATGAAGTCGTAATCGTTTTTGTGAATGATGCTTAACGGGGGTTGATGTCATGCATTACTCACTGCAATCGTAGAAGGTGAAACAAGTTCGGCGAAGGCGCGCATTAGTAGCTGATGTCATAAATGCAAAGTGAGAGGGGTCTTCCGAGGGCGAGCGCATTTTTTATCTTTATTATTTCTCCGAATTCGGAGAAACGGATCCTCTATTCTGTATATCTTTTCACATCGTTTTTTTTTTTTTTTTTTTTTCTAGAATACGGTCCGTGTGATTTTTATGAGGAGATTAAACGATCCCACAATAAATCTGATTGTCAACGATGTTAAATTTAGAAATTCCTTCGACCAATATTTATTTTTCATATCCTTGCTTGAGCTTTATTTTAAAAAGTAAAAAACTTACGCTGAGTTATAATTGGTTACAACCTTGTACAACACTGTAACTCTATTATCACCAATCTCTCAGTTCAGCTGATTTGCAATTGTTGAACGATGCAAAACTACGTTAGTATTTATATAGTCAGTTTCTTACAAATATAGAGTCAAGTTATAAGCAATTTACCTTATAATTCGCCAAGTTTGATTATAAACAATTTTTAAACGACCTAAATTTGGAAACAAACCGCAAGTATTCTCAAAAGTATTCGAACAGTAACGAAACTTAACTATGTAAAGTGAGGTACCTACGTAATTATGTGACGTGTTAATTATGAGAGAAAGGGGTCGACTTTTCGTTCTTGTACAGGGTCATTTGTTATCTTTCAGTCCAAATACATCTAAGAGTAATTATATTTGGCTTGTTCATTGTCTGTATTGACAATTCGACGTGCATGATTTGAAACGAGAATATAACTTCTACTCATCAAAGTAAGAAGTTTGTTCAACAAATACTAATATTTCCAGTTGCAATTATCATAATTTTATATCGTGCATATAGAATATACTACATATATATTTTAAAACATTGATGCTATGTCTAAGCTATGTACCGGAAAAATTTTTTAAGAATAAGAAATAAATTTACATCGATTCCTATAGCTCAAACGAATTAATATTTTTTCAGGAGCAAATGATAATGGACGTGTTTTTGCAAAATTTGATTCGGTAGGATATTTCGAACGAAATAAGTAACTTTGAAACAATCTTCCTCGGGTGCGTNTATGAATAAAATATCGATCAAACGAACAATTTTTATAAAACGACGTTGTTTTTAATATTTTGTTTTATATCTTAGAAACCATTTGTCATACGTAAAAAGGTTTTGGTAGAAGATTGTAGCTAATAAAACTGTTTTTAAAGCGAATCTTATTACGTCAAGCGCAATCGTTGGGTTGCCAATTAGTAAAAAGCTCGAAGAAGTCCGTTTTTCTTAAATCGTTTATAGCTCTGGTTAAAATTGGTGTCGTAGAATAATAGAATGTCGAAACTCTGTGATGAGTAAGTAGTAGTCACACCAAAATAGCGTGCCAAATTTCGAATCGATCCGTTCGTTACTTTTCGTACAATCAATTTGTCAATTTACGGAGCGAGAAATTTCTTATTTGCAATAAAAATATATAAGCTGATAATCCTCCGAGCTTGTACACTGTCTGAAAGGCCTATATTTTGATATTCTGATGAAAAAGGAATTTTCTGATTCAAACGTCTGGCTAAAGTACAGCGATAAACAGTTTTGCTTAGTTTCTAAAATACAATAACTTTCACATTTTTCATCCTACCGCAGTGAAACTTGTCTCCATCGATTTCTGAGACCAACTGTAAGACCAACTGCCTCTAAAGATAGGTCTTTTTTTTCAAAACATCGTCGACGCTAAACTATTAAGCATTAAGAAATGAGGTAGGCGGATGTCTCACAGTTTATCGCTTCTTTTATACGTGGATTTTTTTTCATACCGACTGGATGCCCATAAAGGATTGAAAATCATCTACAAAGTTATTCCATTTTCGCAGCGGGCGGTCTGAGAGGTCCAACGCAGCGGGCGAAGCCACTGAGAGCCTCGCGCGCTGTTTCTCACACGACGAAATTGTAGTAGCTCATGAAAAGAATCACATTATCCCGGCAACTAATAGCGCTTAGAAAGTAAATTTTTCTAAATGTTGGGATTACTCGAAAAAAGAAAACGCTGAATAACGTCTATTCTTTTGTTTAACGTTATTTGCTGGCTGAAAGTAAACACGAAATGTTTGTTTGTTACTTTTCACTTATCGTTATTGTGAAAATTACATTTATTGTTAAAAAACCATATTGTTTATCGTTAATAAGTTATCAGTAATCATGTTTAACTTTTTCGCTACGGGCGGTTTCTCCGACGCGACACTCCCGCTGAACGAGTCGCCGTGCCAAAACTGTGCACGGTGCGCGAGGAAGATCGTCAAATACAAAAATCTATCTCTACTCCAAAATAGAACATTAGTCCTCCAAAAATTTTGCTCTTCAACAGTTTATCGTTAGACCAGTATTCACGATACGACAATTTTTTATTTCGCGATATTAATAATTTCATGGCGAGAAAGCAATAAATTTCTGGGAGAAAAATGTTTCGGGAAGTTATCGTATTAGCATCCTCATCAACGCTACTCCGATTATCGTTTGTCGTGCCAACAATGGAATTTATAAAGTTTTAGGAACAGGATAATTGAAACAAATCTAAAGCTGATGCCGAATAACTAATTGATATTTTTATTCCTGAATGGTTGCAATGAAATTTATGAATATTCGTTTGTCCATGTAATTTCTCTGGTATCTTTTCCAGATTCAGTTGAAGTGTCTTCTTCAAATTCGCACATGTTGAATATGATTTCTCGAAATCTTTTATTATTTGTATTACGTCTTTCTCGTGCCAAATTTGAATTTATCTGGTCATCTTCTGACAGCTCCGAATAATTCCGATTTGTGTTAATACGCCTTTTTCTATTATTTGTCGTCATTTTGAGGGTTGGATAAAATCTGTTCAAAAATAATTAATCAAAATAAAGGTAAACAAATTTGGAAAACAACAAAGCATACATGTATTTTCGACCAGTCGCGGGAAGACACGATCGAGAGGAAGTTCGTCAACGGGAGTCGTAAATTCCCGTTACGATTATAAGAATCGACACAACGCTTTTTGTCTGTTGTTGGGAGAAAAGTAAATTTAATTATCTTTCTTCAGTAAGCACTAACTTTATTCGCTACAAACATTCGAACAAGTGTCTCGAGACTGATTTGGCATTTGTTTTGCTGATACATAGCATTGAGGTGTTTCGTTAGTGAGAAACAAATGTTGCAAAACAAAATACTTACACTACATGTCCAGAGTAAGATACTTGATGTGCAATAACTCCAGTCGCTCATTGTATATATAAAACGCGGCAGCTTACGCAAAACATCTATAGTCGCCCGTAGTACGTCAGCGATATTTTATGGAGAGCGACTGTAATCGCCCGTAGTAACGAAAGGGTTAATAGTTCAGCGTCGGCGACTTTTTGAAAAGAAAAGTCATCTTGGAGGCAACTGGTCCTAGAGAAACGCTTCTTTTCAGTTATTTCCAATGATCCAAAAATCGATAGAAACAAGTTTCACTGCGGTAGGATGAAAAATGTGAAAGTTATTGTATTTTAGAAACTAAGCAAAACTGTTTATCGCTGTACTTTAGCCAGACGTTTGAATCAGAAAATTCATTTTTCATCAGAATATCAAAATATAGGCCTTTCAGAAAGTGTACAAGCTCGGAGGATTATCAGCTTATATATTTTTATTGCAAATAAGAAATTTCTCGCTCCGTAAATTGACAAACTGATTGTACGAAAAGTAACGAACGGATCGATTCGAAATTTGGCACGCTATTTTGGTGTGACTACTACTTACTCATCACAGAGTTTCGACATTCTATTATTCTACGACACCAATTTTAACCAGAGCTATAAACGATTTAAGAAAAACGGACNTTCTTCGAGCTTTTTACTAATTGGCAACCCAACGATTGCGCTTGACGTAATAAGATTCGCTTTAAAAACAGTTTTATTAGCTACAATCTTCTACCAAAACCTTTTTACGTATGACAAATGGTTTCTAAGATATAAAACAAAATATTAAAAACAACGTCGTTTTATAAAAATTGTTCGTTTGATCGATATTTTATTCATAGCACACCCGAGGAAGATTGTTTCAAAGTTACTTATTTCGTTCGAAATATTCTACCGAATCAAATTTTGCAAAAACACGTCTATTATAATTTTCTCCTGAAAAAATGTTAATTCGTTTGAGCTATAGGAATCGATATAAATTTATTTCTTATTTTTAAAAAATTTTTCCGGTACATAGCTTAGACATAGCATCAATGTTTTAAAATATATATGTAGTATATTCTATATGCACGATATAAAATTATGATAATTGCAACTGGAAATATTAGTATTTGTTCAACTGGAAATATTAGTTTGATGAGTAGAAGTTATATTCTCGTTTCTACTATCAGTTTGTTCCTGAAATCACCTTTTTCGGCTTAATTCCACTGGACTGTTATTTTTCTTACTGGAACCATATATATTTTTAATATATTAATCAATCTTCTTTGGCATTCCCTGTAAAATGTTATTAACTTATGTCTGTTGGAAAACCACTAATTCAGCAAATATTTCAACTTTCATTCACTGCAGGAAAATCAAATAGAGTTGTAATGTCTATTTCATGAGATAGGTTTTATAAATTAAAAGTTAACATAATTGCTAAACTAGTGGTATTTCGAAATATATAGATTAATAACTTTTTGTATAGAACGCCAATGGGGAACGATTAATGTATTAAAAGATAATTTTCCTTTATAGAAGATAAGATTGACTTCCTATTGACATTAAATTGTATTTTCCATGAAACCATTTAACCTTCGTTAAAAGATATTTAGTATTATGAACAGTTTCGAAAATATTTGTAGCTCGATTGTTCTTTTAGCAAAAAATGTTAACGTATTATTAATTATATATGTGTATATGTATATAAAACTGATTTCATTGAAAATATATTTACATTTCGCAGCCAAATAGAGTTTAAATACCTTACTATTGATGAAGCCGTTAGGAATTATCCTTTAACGCACAAAATATATCGAGAATTAATTGAAGCGGATTTAGCGGACCATTTCAGTTCCGTGGATGATTCACATCTATTGAACGATTCATCGGCTTAAACACCAACAAACGCAGCGACAAACATCAGTTTAAATATTATCTAAATCTCGGGCAGGAACTTTTTCGGAATATGGAAATGCATATTCGAAGTTGCTTAAGCGTAAAAGTTGGCGCGCTATTGCACAGGTCCGAAAAAGTGGAAGGAAAAAATCAGATACCTAGTGGTACATTTGAGGTTTCTAGATGCGGCAATACATGTTATTTAGCCTGCATCTGATTGGAGGATACAAATATATCATAAAGAAAATCAGATTTATGTATGTTACGGGCGCAGTCCACAGGATATACGTCAGCTTTAGCCGGACAATGTCAGTATTACACACCGTTATCTGGCAAAGTCGGAAGAAACAGTTGAACAGAGTGAATATAAAATTGACATTGCACCCACTAATATTTCTTTGTGACCTGTGCCAAGTTTAAAGTGGTTTGTTGTGGACAATGGTAAATCCAATAAACATAAACGTGTCCAGCGTCGTGCTAAGTTGTTCCTTTGTATCCATCTGATTCCCTTTTGGAACGAAGTATCGCTATGGCGTCAGACATATAAAAATCTCCTGCCGGCGCGGCGGGAGCCTGCCGGCAATTCTTTCGTCGGCGGCATCGGCGCGATACAGCGTGATGAATCGCGCACGAAAACTATCATCGCGCGTATGTGTCCGTGCATGGGCGTCCTCCTGGGCAGAGTCGCGCTAGATCGTTCCTGGTTTATTCATTTCTGGGAACTGACATTTGTTAATTAATAAAATTATTTTAAATTAAAAGGGGGCGTATCATCGAATATACTTGTTTCTTTCGCGATATATAATTACCCTATACATCGTAAATAATATAACGCAACCACAGTAAGTTTAGAAAGAAGTAAAAAAGAGAAAGGTGAATGAAAAAGTGGAAACGATGGTTAGAAAATAAAAACTCATACAGAATATATAAATATACTCACAAAAAGAAATAAAATAGAAAGAAATAATTTAGCATCTCCACTTCAAAACTGTTCGCAAACAAATAATAATTCCCCATACTGTCCATCCAGTGGTCGACAATGCTAATTTTGCTGGTATTACATTGAATCATGTTCGCTATTTAACTATTTCTTGCAACCTTACCAGGCAGCGATGTATAAAGATGTAAAAGGTGCGATCGGTCTTGCCGATCGGCAGTAATGAAATCGGTGAACGTCTCCATTGACAGCACCAGAGTGATATGAAAATAGGAGTACGCGTGAGTCATGTGTTACCGTGTAAGTGCTTTATGTGATTGCAATATGGGGGTAGAAGGAGACAGCTGCATAAGGTTTCTTCTATCGCGTAATCCGGCATATACAATGATGTCGCTCGTTGATCGGCGTTACATTTACGTATTTATTGCACGAATATGCATGCGTTATTAGACAAGGATGCAAGATATCTCTATTCCTCTTCTACTCTTTTTCTATTCCTATATCGCTTTTTCAGCTCGCTCACACACTCTATCTTTATATCTCTATAGATAGCGCAGAGAAGAATGCATCAGTCTGGTGCCGTGTCTAGTTCACAGTATACGTTGAATGTGGAATACTCTTCAACACTGTGTGACGGGAAAGATCAGCTTGTAGTAACAGCTTCTTTAATTGTTTCATGTGCTAAGAAGCGTCGCAAGCATGGCAAACGGCGGCGAAGATTTTGTGTTCATCAAAATCTCAAATTCGAAATGAATATGGTAGAAGCGATTCGATGAAAGTTTTGATATTAGATAATGTAGATGACCTAAAGAGTCAGATGCGATACTGCGTTCAGAAACTAAGACAACGTAACTCCATTACGCGTATCGACACAGCTTTTTACATCTCCATATAGGAAAGATTGGCGTTTAATTATTAAATTCCATGTCAGATGATTTATAAATTCTCAAAACTAGATCTAGTAATTTTCTCAATTTTTTGATGGAATAGGATAGAATGGAAACACATAGATAATACTGGCCGTATCACTGTACATTTTATTGTTTTATTAATGCATCAAACTGAGTTGTAATTTTTTTCTCGTTTATTTCGTTTGTAGATAATGACTAAAGAAAGTGACAAAATGCCCTACGTTGAAACATTCGTATGAAATTTCATAACCGGCACAAATACATTCAGTTGTTTATTGGAAAAATGGAAATGTACTGAAAATTTATGCTTCTCCGAAATTTAAAAATACTGCAAAACTCTATTTCGTTCCGCAATCGTTTTTAGACCACGATTGGTTAAATTAGACCAGTTAGTAAAAAATAAGTTCTTATAAAAGTAAAATTATTTTGTAGATTAGATGAAACGAATTTACTTTTAACACTTATAGAATCGTTCAAAAAGTTCTACCTGTGGAATAAATTATTCAGTTTATTGTACATTTTTTATACGCCAAGTAGTAACTTTACAATGGTTAAGTTATCGACATTTATAATTAGAAAGTCGGATGTGACCATAGCGGCCTTGGAATAATTATACATTTTATACTACATACAGTGAGTGTAAAAAGTATTCGTACAGCCGGCATCAATAAAAGAAGGAACAAACAAAAAATGTACACACACACACACATATAATATACACATACACACATATATTCAAATATGAATCTGAATATAAATTTAACAAATATCCAGGAAGCAGTGGAAAGTACACGTGTAATAAGTACTCAGAGTTTCTGTTTCATTATACATAGTATAATTACACTATAACACATGAAATATCAACACAATTAGCACCACTCCATACCTGGAGGCCATAACAGAAACGTCTCAACTGAAATATTAGTAACATTCACGAGTCTAATAAGAAATAAGGAAAAGAGAGAAACGACTGAAGATGAGAGAAAAATTGTATAAACTTGCATAATAAGTGCAATGGAAATTGTAAATAAACCGAAATTCAGAAATCAAGGCGTCATGGACAGACATGTAAGAAGAAAGAAAAAATTTAACAAAAGTTAGCAAATGAAAAAATGAGCGTAGCCGAAAGATAAAAGATTATACTGGCCGATGAATAATTCGCAAAGTAAAACATAAGTAAACGTAATTTACAAACAAGGGCGTTAAAAACGAAAATAATAAATAGGAAAAAACGATTAAAGTTCCGAAAAGAGTATGTTAATGTGTCAATGGAATACTGGAATCGAACAATATTTACCAATGAAGAACGAGCACAACATGTTTGGGCCTCGTGAATTATGAGCAGAGTGTCAGGATGTTATTTGTCATGGCTTTGTTAGGTAATTCTACCCTTTCGGATCGGTGAAGATCTGTTAAAAAGGTGCAGCGCAAAATTAACCTTGAGCATAATTTACAGGGCCAAATTTTCTTTAATAAAAGTTTCAAAGGAACCATGGATCGTAAATGATCCACTCTAACGTTTTATCAACAAACAAAACAAATAATAAGGAAGAAAGTGTAGAAAGTGTGCTATCGGTGAAGTGGATGAGTATTAGTCTCTGTTCTGTGGTATATATTGACTATCGGCAAGAATTAATGAGAGAAGTTCCAAATCGTCGTTATTTCCAAAGTGTTCAAGGATTTACATACGGTGGACGGTCCTCGTGTTTATTGACGTAAGGAAGAGCGAGTCATCGTTTGCGCACGTATGTATTCATTGATATGTTTGCGAAGAATAGCTCGTCGAGTAGGGACTTCACACGAAGCAGTGAGAAAAATAAGACGCCAAGGTCAACATCCGTACAAGCTTTACCGCGTGCATGAACTTCCTAGGATGGACAACGTCGCTCGACGAAAAGTTTGTAGCTGGAGGCTAAGAAAATTGGAACGCAAATCACGCTATCTCGAAGATATCTTGTTTGCGGATGAGAGCAGTTCTTCCAGGCAACATTCTCAATCGTCAGAACGCCGGCAATCTTCATATTATGACACAGAGATTCAATCAGAGCCGCATGGACGTGGCCTGGTTTATTCCATATCTGACTTTAACATGTATATAAAGTCAATTTGGTAATTAAAAAAATAGATGCTATACGTTCACGAGTAAGTAGATAATAACACTGACGATACTTTGTGTTATATCTGACGTGAAGATACGAATAAAATCAGTTTAAGAATTAACCAAACTGTGAATATTTTTCTCCAAGAGAACGGGTCATTTGCGATCCATGGTTTCTTTGAGACTTTTGTCCCTCGTGACGAGTACTATATGACGTAATAAAAACAATTTATCCTTGAAAATCACACTCGACGTCAATTTCGCGGTCCACTTTTTTAACAGATCTCCACCGAACCGAAAATCCAGAATTATCTCCCAAAGCCATGACGAATAATTTTTTCACACCTTGTACACATAGCCTGGCGAAAATAAAGCAAATCGTAAAATATACTGAAAGATTGATTATAAGTTATGGACTGTTGAGTGTGAGCGGTGTTGAATGTCTTCTTTTTACCAATGGTATAATTGAGCGTACATTGATATTCTGGGAAAGTATGTTCAAACTAACACGAGTAAAATGGAACTAGAAGGTAATTACATTTTTTTTACAAGATAACGATCCGGAACAGAATGTTTTTGTTACAAGACGGTAGATTGAAGGCTATTATCAGATATTCGATATTTGGAGTTTTCATAAACAGCAATTTTTTATTTTATTTCTATTTTCATAAAGTATTGGCAATTTTAATGCATTTAATATACAGAAACTGTGGTAAAACATGTAAACAATTTTTCTTCTCAAATATTGTATCAACTTACTCGATATAAGATATTTGTTAAATTTTAAATTTATCACTTCACATCATTTTTATCGATATCGAAACATATTGTTTAGTCGCATCTCGAACATTTATATAATTATGTAATAATTAAAAAAATTAAAAAATGTTCAGCTAAACAACTTGCTGATCTCGGACTGTTAGGTGTTACGCGATAGACATTAGAATTTTATACGTAACAAGCTTAAGTATTATATAAGTAAAATATATAAAGAAAGAACACTTATCTAAAATACGATTCTATTCAAATTTGTTATTCTTTATTTTTATTTGCAGCAAAATTTTGTCAGGTTTGACATGCAACTAATAAAATTTTCATTCTACTAGAAATTCTAAGCGATTTACTTGGTACAAACAATCAGTTAAATTACATAACTTTAACAAAGTATTTTAAAAAATGAATTTAAGATTTACTAAGTATAATACTTAAATCACTACTAGGAAAAGTATCAATTTGTCAGTAAGGTAATGTAAAAATTTACTAATTTTATATTTTTCATTTTTACACTTTTTTAAGAACACTTAAACGCTGCTTCTACTTAGAAATAAATCTCTATATAATTATTACAGTTCCCAATGTATAAAAACAATTTTCACATTATCATTTTATTTCCATTGGGACATAAATAACAAGAGACTATAATATCGATTTCTGTGACGCACTTGAAATTTTTTGTAGATTTTTTAATTTATAAGATTGCTACAGAAGAATTGATAATGTTTGAGATAAAAACGTCATTCTACATATACGTTAGTGCTTAATGCTTATATAATCTTACAAGAATGGTGTTGAGTGATACCAATATAAACATTCCATTATAGCCTCTAATTTCATTTAATTATTATTTATCAACTATTCATAATTTACATAACGCCAGATCTTGAAATAAGGAGTTATTTTAACTAACTTGTCTTTAAAAATGATTTCTCGCTTACGGGAAATAGTATTATTTATATCAAGATCAGATGCATCATTTTCTCAAATAATAATAAAAATATTATCTGAAATGAGAAACAATTTGAATTTTACAAGTTTGAATTTTAAATGTTGTATTTTACATATATTGGTGTCAAACAATTAATTCAGATTAGTTTACAATACGAAAGCATCAATCTTCAAAATTAAAAACGAGTGAAATAAAGATTCGTTTCATGTAATAATCTGATAATGAAATAGTTTAGAAGAAAATAATTTTGTTATTCTGTCTTTTAATAAACTAATTTTTAATTATTTTGAAATACCTGCGAATCAGTAAAATGATATTATATTACTTAAATAATTGTTTTTCAAACATTTTACAAAAATAATATCCAATTCTTTGAACAAGAAGAGTTAGAAAAGTTTATAGAGATACATAGATTACAATTTTGAAATATTTTGTGAAAGAGTAAAAGAACAAAGATTTTTGAAGATTGCAAGACTCCTGTTACCGATCTCCTGCAACCGATCATGAACACGCTTACAGGTAAAGAAAGGTAGCAGAGAATATTTCTTGGAGAAGCTTTAGTTCCAAGAAAGTTTCAGCTTCTTCGCATTGTCGGTAGTTTGATTCAGCCCTAGTAAAATTCTTTCTTTCTCTTTTTCTTGTTTTCCTCTCTTCTACTTGGTTTACTTCCACGAAACTTTCATAATGCCACGAGCAGCGAGTTACCAGGAGCTCTAAGCAGGAAAGATTGCGCTATAAAAAGCGTTTCTTTAACGATTCTGCATTTCCTCAGCTGCTAAGAAAGAACTCCGTTCGATTCGTTCCAACGTTTGTTCGAATTTTTTGGAATTTTAGGATATAGAATTTTACAGGAATTCGCACTAACTGTTGCATAATCTTTTTCTCAACTGATTATCTTTCGAATGACGTGAAATTTGTTGTTTCACGTAAAAAAGATATGTAAAAACAAAACTAAAGTCTATTTGAATAAACTTGTTAGTGATTTTTAAATATAAGGATGTTGTACATTCTTTTCGTCAAATAGTATCAACATATTCTGTAAATAAAAATAAAGAGAAAATGCCATATAAACATGGGGGCATAAATGCTGTAATAAAAAGTAACACGAAATAACTATGATCGAAAAGCATCAATTTTACAGTCTTCAATATCACCAGATTTTTATTTATTGGAAATTATCAAAGAATTGATACAGTGCATAAAGCAAAGAATTTATAATACATTTGTTAAAGTTGAAACTATATTAAGTGAGCAAGAACTTCATAATACAATTAATTTAATATTTCATGTCAACCATACGTCCATAAAAGATCATTGCGAAACTCAATTACATTGTGATATAATTTTCGTAATCTAAAATCTCCTAAAACGGTTCAACGAGGAATAAATTTTTAGACGTAAGATGAAATTTATTTCTTTTATTTAAAACTCCTCTGTTTCATACATTTATTATTATTGTCCAAACTCGTTTAGCAATATTTTTATCGAGAAAAATAGAAAAGATTATAATATATATGTATAGACGCGGAATTATATAAAGACGAGGGACTCAGAATCCTAATTACTTGACGTTTTTCTACACAATGGTAACGGCGTTGTATCATTTTGGAAACAAAGTTTTTTTATTCTAATATTAAGAATCTCTTCTTTAAAGTAAACAAGTAAAACAATATTTGATATATGGGAATTTGTAATTTGTAAAATTTATAAATATATGTAAAATATTACATTTAAAATTTTATTGATTAATTGGGGCGGGTGAAAATTAATTTGTAATTTCACACTCAACAAATTATTAATATCTTTTAATATCTTTTTAAATATGCAGTGCGTCCGTTTTATCTGGAAACACGTAAATATTTCAAGATTTATGTATGATAGAAAAGAATGTTTAAAACAAATGTTTACAATTTCGAAGAGGATAAAAGCTGATATTTATTTTACTTTGCAATGGTCTTGAAAAGTCTTGTGAAGGTCATGGTTATATTTAAATAAAAACTATATTTTTTTATTCCTTATTCTGGTAGCCGATATCGAAACATTCCTAAAACATATTATTGTAACATAGTTTTTGCATAAACCATTGCGGCGATATTAATTCTTAAAAAGAATGAAATGTTGTATCCTTTTCAATAATACACATGTAGAAGGACAAGTGACTAAACGTTTTAGCAATAGTATTTAGTACAAACACACGACACACCCAATCGGTTCTTTTCACAGCCACCATGATGTATAATGCAGAAAATCTGGCCGAGCAACCCGACTGTAGCGAATATTGTAATATCTCGATAGGGATTTATGCAAAAATACAAGTAAATAACAGTTTTTCGGACATGTTTTTACGCCTGTTACAAGAACATGAACAAACTCGCGCAAAATAAAACAGAACAAAATAGATACAAACACAAGATATGAAAATAAATACGAAATGAAAATATATAGCTTCTAATTTACAACTATAATTGTGACCTTCATAGATCTTTTCCAGGTTATTGCAAGGTAAAATAAACATCGGCATGATATCTTCTCCTCAAAATCGTACAACATTTGTTTCAAATCTGTTTTTGCATAGTTTTCGAGATAGTTACGCGTTTCCAGTTAAAACAGACACGGTGTATAGTTTGTATATATTATACAGGAGATTTATGGACATAACTTTATTACTTGAACCGATTCTAGATTCTTCGACCGTATAATTCATTCTTGTACGCTATTTATTTCAAACTGTGAGCAATCATCGATGTTGTATGTTTAAAAAGTTGCGCGACAATGAATTCATGAATTGACGATGTTGATGGAATAATTACTTGTACGTGAGTAGAAAATCAAAACGAATGCTTATTAACGAGTGTGAACATTGTTACGAGGCAATAAAAATAAAGCAATAAATTTTCCTCGTTTTCCAATTCTATTGACGTGCCAGTACACGGAAGGTTAGAGATATAATGAAGATCAAGAAAGATAAATCGATAATTTTATGTGTTATTAAAAAAGGCCATTGTCAAACGTCACGAATAATTAGATTTATCAGATAACATGATTTTATTATAGCATTTATAATTAATTGCTTTTATCAGAAATATGATATAAATTTGTGCACTTGCACACATATATTACATTAGAATTACTGTCGCTTTTAAACAAATTCTTCCTGTTACTACTTTCATCAATTTATAATTCATATAAAATAAATTTATGTGTTTTATGCGAACATACTTTAAGATAAAGCCAAAAGAATATATAATAAAATTTTGTACTAAGTGGCACAGTTTCCAAGAAAACTATGTCATCAAATTATGTGTTATGTTAAAAAATATGTAGGACATAGTCAGATATTAATAAACTGTGGATATTTATACATTTAAATAGGAAATTTGAATGCATGAAAACCTATAGGATGTACATAATATAAATCCAAATATTCAAGCTAAAGTACTCGTCATAACGTTACGCTCTAAAAAAAAATGTATATTTACATCTGTCTCTCATTTCCTTTTTCGTGTTCAAAAAAATATGAGTTTGAATAAGCTGTATAAGTTTACTATTGGCTGAAATATTCTTTATATTTTTGATACAGCGTTCATACTAAAGAATTTTTTTAAATAAATATTTGTTGTTACGTGATTGAAATACTTGTATTTTTTCGTGAATTGGAGCAAATCAGAGACGCAAGAAAAAGATTATTTCCGGTCATCTGCAACTAACAATAACAATTACATAAATAATGCGATTGATATAATTTAAAGTCCAGTGAAATCCCCATAATTTAAAGTCTAATTATTGCCTTAATAATTGTATAGACAGCTGGGTATCCATTTATAAATATCTTCAATGGATTAATTTTTTATGTTCTCGTGGAAGTATCCCAAAAAGCTCTAAATTTTCATTCTTTCGATATCTTTGAAATAAAAATATATGCATGAAATTTCAAGTATTAAAGCTTTAAACTTATTTACATACAGTTTACATACATAAGTATATATGTGTACATTTGTAGGATAATTAGAGCTATAACGAGAGTTTTTTTTTCGTGTTTTTCTGTATTTTTTTTTTTTTTTTAACAAATCGCGAATGCGCTTACGTGTTTATGTAAATAAAATAAGACTCCGTTCGTTCCTGCAATAAAAACAATTATGTTCGTAGATAATCCAGTGCGAATGACTTCAGTACGAAATTATACTGTAGTTTCAAAGTTTCTGTTCATACCATTTTCACATCGCTAGGGAATTATAGGAAGGGAAAATTAAAAGTATCCGAGTTATTGTTCAAATGACTATGAACATTTTGGTTATCTGTATAAGAATTAAGTGGTATGTTAGAAAATACAGATAAAATGTAGACAGATAAAACGCGTTTATATTCCGCTGTGTCGCTGATTAATAAGGGCAGCAGAAGCGACAGCTGCTCTTAAACCACGTGTAACGGATTTAAATGCTACCAACTGAAAACCATATAACGGTTTGGGGAAAGTTGAGTTTTGCCATCGGTGCATTTAAAGGCGTAAGATGATGGATACCGAATCCTCGATATCAACAGAAAAATATCATACACCGATTTAATGCAAAAAGTCGTCTGAAATACAGATATCGAGACAAAATCAAACATGTAATTTATTAAAGCAAATCTTTGGGAAAAATCACACAAAATTGCGACGATAATACCGGAATCAAGACTGCAGACGAGGAAAAGATGAACTTGAAACACTTTGTATAAACCTAATATATATATCGCTAAATATACAGCTAAAATAATAGAAATCTCAAAACGAATAATTTGCGTATTACAGCTAACAAATAATAATTTACAAGCACAAGTTGGAGCAGGTGTGTATGAATATTTCCATTGTTTCAGAACAGCCTCGTGAAAAGCGGAACACTCGATACCTTTACTAATATTTTTGACAAAACTGGGACAAGCTAGCAATAAACATTCACACTAAAAATTACTGCAATAAAGCACATACATGCGTGAAATCTCATCTTTCAAGCAGTTGTCCACTGGATAAGAAAATAGAAAACGTTATTTGTTCAACTTGTAAAGGCAGCTAACTGCAAGGGTCGTATAGTAAGAAAAAGAGCTACGAAAATATTATTTTCTTCAATTAGAACTAGAGGAATCTCAAACTAACCGAATCAACAAACTACTATAGCCTGCTCAAACACACACACTAGTCAAGCCACCTTGCCATTCCTTTTACAAGCAATAAATCTTACGCTTACGAAATAATAAAATTAAACACCAATCAATCATCAAATGCGCAAGAAGAAATACAGTTAAATATAAATCTAGATAAATTAGAAAAATTGATAGAAAACTTAATCTCTTAACGCTACAGGAAATAAAATCCAAAGTAAACAAAACAGACTACTCGAGCTATGGTTACTTATAAATTATCAAAATATAAATATTGTTACTATGTCATATAAAAGTTCCAAATGACATCTACTACGGTTCTCCTTATCCAAAAGGGTAAAGCACTTGGAAGTTTAGAAATCTTTATTTTAAGAAAATCATTAAGCATTCAGAAACAAATTCATATCAAACTTACAAAATACAAAAAACAATAGTTGACATTATCTTAAACATCTACGATATCGATATCTCAGCAGTATACTGTCCACCAAATTACGGAATAACGGTTGAAAAGTATAGACTCTTTCGAAATCTTCAACAGGAAGTTTCTAGGATTGGGTGACTTTAATGCAAAACATGACCACTAAGGCTCTCGAACAAATAATTATAAAAGGAACAAGCTCTTCCATTATACATCAACATCCAACTCGTTGGGTAGACCAGCATACTGAGCAACGAACAGGAATAAAATACCGGACGTACTTGACGTAGCATTACCAATACGAATCTTGACATAAAACGCGAAAGAACTACTTGAACTGTCCTCGGATCTACTCAGGATCTTTCAAGTTGAAGAAAAAGCAGCAAGTAATGTTAACAAACTGGACAACACACAGACAATTTGTAAACAATAGCCTACACTGTAACATACCTTCAAAAACAGTACATGATATGGAAATTGCAGCAGAAATAACAGCACTATACGTTTCAACAAGTTACGAAATAAAAGAACTAACGACAATAAAATATCCGAAATACACGATAAAACTAATTAAAAGAAATGTGTGTTATATTATGCTCGTGTCTTTACAATTTGCCCAGATGTGGACATTCGATAAATTGGTTTAACTTGTGACTGTAGCACATAAACGTTTATTCCATTGGAGAAATATCGGTAATGACTGCGTAAATATCGTACAATTGCGTTATTTCTGCTTTATGGAGATTCTAAAGAATTCACAGGTAACCAGAATAGAAGATCAACAAAGTTTTTTTCGTGGCCTTCTGGGTTGATCAGATGAGTACAGTCCCTTGGCTGTAGTATCGGAACGATGATCTAATCTCGTATTATAGCTGTTACATAGCCTCTTTATTTCCTGAGAGACCGGTATCATGCTTAAGTATTTGCGAATTCCATCATTTTGAACATATCGTGAAGCATTAACAACATTTTAAATTATTATTGATTGTAATGATCCAAGCTTCGTAATGGGATATATGACTATAACTGGAATGACTATAATAAGATACGTATATGTATAATATAACATTTGGTTGCAATACTGCAAAGTTGAACCTAAAATAAGTTCAAATAAGCTTTGTAATTGCTTTATACAGTGATAGTTTATTTTTGGATGATAGTTTAGAGTCAATACATCTTTTTCATTTGAGTCTGGTTCGTTCGATCTTTCTATGTATGTGTTGTTTCCAAGTAAGTTTGGAATGTAGATATAGTCCTAAGTACATATTTAACTGTTTTGGTTTGCGGTATGATGCGGTGGTTGAGTATCATAGGACGCGTAGTGCCTCTTGTTAATATGACAGTGACATAATTGCATACAATTAAGAAAAAATAGAAAATTAATAAGAAAAAACTGGCATGATACACGATGACCACAGTACAAAATTTAGCTGAACACTCTTACTAACAAAATTAGAAATGAAATCCATGAAATAAATAATTATACTTTTTCAAATTCATTGTGGAGAATCACAAAGAGACTTGAGAAACCAATTATACCCATACCACAGATACAAAAACGAGAATCAGGACAAAATCTATAGAAAACTAAATAGAAACCATGACTAACTACTTACAGCAAATATTTACAAATAAACCGTACACTCCCTTATTTAACAACGAGAACAACTCACTGACTCATAAAGCAGTTGAAATGGAGACATCTCGCAATAGTTAAAGGCCCAAAGATGAACAAAGTGCCCGGATATGAGCTCATAACGGCAAAGGCGCTAAAACAACTACCGAAAAAGACGCTGGAATGTTTAGCAGACCTGACAAACGCCACATTCAGAATAAGTTCTCTACAAATCCGAAAGTGTACAGAAATAATATCGCTGCATAAACCAGGAAAGAATCCAATATCGCCATTTTCCTATAGGGCAATTGCTCTCCTTCTGATAATCTCCAAAGTAATCGAAAAACAATCCACAAGAGACTAATGGAAGAAACATTTACAAAACGCTTAATTTCATCAATTCGGATTTGAAAAGAAAGACGCAATATAATAGAATAAGTTCACAGAATGGCTGATAATATAATCCGCTTCATAAAAGAAGATAAGCGTTATACTGCAATATTTTCATACGTCGAGAACGCCTTTTAAAATAATGTCTGACACAAAGAGCTATTCCAGAAACTGCGAGCGATCCTTTCTACAAATACAGTCACATATACAGTCATCTTAGCTCATCTCTCAATCCGGGATTTCTGCATCAAGATCAAAATATAGTCTCTTCCTTGTCGAAAAATCAAAGCTGACGTGCTACAAGGAAGTGTCCTTGATCCTATTTTATACTTCTTGTTCAGCGCAAACGTACCAACAATAACAGACAGAAATTTACTTATGGAGATACAGAAATTTATTTGTGTAGACGACGCGGCCACTTTTTTCCAGAAACAGAAACGTTGAAATTGCAACAGCAAATTTACAAAATCATTTACGCAAAAAGGAAAGCTGGAAGGAATCCAACAAAATTAAAATCAATTCGTACAGATGTTCGCACATTACTTTCATACTCGACCAACTGCCAAAGTCGACTTTTACGATTTGGATATCATACAATCAAACACCGCACGATATTCGCTCGGATTCCACTGGACAATGCAGATTAAAGAAAAAATGAAATAAATAAAAATTATTACTAGGAAATCTGTATATTGGCTCACAGCCAGTCACTTTAAACTGGGCAGAAATAACAAACTGTAAGTCTACAAGGTCATTATCAAAATCGTTTGGACATATGGACTGCAGATTGAGGGCGTGGCTGCCAAGTCGAATATTAAAAAAATTGAAAATCTCCAGTCTAGCAATCTGAGATTCATTTCAAACGCGTCATGGTTCGTTGACGACATATGAAAAGCAATAAAAATTTCCACGGTTGAAGGGGAAATTATAAATCGTACCGAAGCGTACTTAAACAGAATAAAAAATCAGACAAACTCATTAGCTAAAAGTTCAGATAACTTGAAAGAAAACAACCGACTGATCTACTCAACCGATAGTACACACATAACATACACAACACTTAATCTATTGCAGCAAATGTCCGTAAATGTACCGATATTATAAACAAAACCGACTAAAAAATGTAATTAATCATATGAAACAACTAGGAACATTTAATAAAACAGATATAGAAATATGTAGATGTATGTCCGTCATTCATAATATCAATGAAAAATCAATATATTCATCAAAAAAATATTTTTGATTTTGTTACTTTGACATGCTGCATTGTTTAAACATACCCCATGTGTCAATATTATTTATAATTATTGATTTCTTTTATGCTCAGAATTATTATCACTTTAAATTATTTATTTTTAGAAGTTGTACCAACACAATTGCGAATGTAAAGATTAGTTTGCGCTTTGTTTATAGAATAATTCTGGAAGAAATAAATCTCGTTTCGAAAAATATCTCAGTGAATAAAATTTAAATACATATTTTAGAAATACCAAATATGTATTATGCTTGTCAATTTGTGTAGTGGACTATTCCTTCTAGAACATATAATTACCGTAACACAATATTAAATTTATGAAGATAAGTACTTGCGGGAATAAGTATATGAAATTTTGTTCCTGCATCTTCAGGGAAAGTAACTTTACTTTATTACATTGGTTCATTAAGTTGGTTTCAGAATTACTAATGTACGTTATTATGGCTACATATTATTAAAGTTTGTTACATGAAAATGGCGAAGATCAATCTCTTCAAACAATAAAAAGCGATAATTCGATTTAATAACCATGGCAAAAATTATTGCTTTTGCCAAACATTAAAATGTCTTCTTATTAAAAATTAAAACATTCGACTACGATTGTTATAATAAACATTAAACATTCAGCAGGTGCTTTTAGAATTATTTTATATATAACATATAAATTAATTAATACGTCCAGTTCATGTTTTTTAGCGACCCTTAACATAGCAACAAAATTTGCCGAAATAAAAAATATAAAAAGTGAGATGGGTCTTTAAATTATCTTTCCACAATTTTATGGCGTATATTTGTTATTTAAAAGAAAATTCATTTATCCTTGAAAGGATGGTGCATTTAAAGTTCAACAAATATGTTATCAGTCATAATTTCGAGAAAATAAAATTACGGAACAGATAATAAGAAGAAAATGAACCAAGTATCACGCTAAAAGAGTAATTTCTTTTTGTGTCAAAGTAAATGAACTGAAAACTGTACCAGAGCTTTTTACTTCGCTTGGATTTATATTTCCAAGAAGACGGCGCAACGCGGCGCGGCGGCACGTTAGACAGGTACGGAGATGTAATTTCCAGTTTACAGAAGTGAAACGTTCAAGGTGTATCCCTCCTTTAGTTCCAAGATTTCCGTAGTTTACCGAGCTAACATTACCTTTCTAGTAAGAGTCTAGATGACGTTGACGAGACAATGATTCATCGTCGCGTTTCGTCTATGTTGCGTTTCGCTACATACGTCATTGCGAAATTCTCTTTACCTCTTCTTCATACTCGCAATATTTGATTTTTGTTTTTGCCAGATATTTTTACCCACAATTTTTCGACTTGCCAGATCGTTTAACTCCACTAAGCAAAAAGTAGGGAAAATTGATGAAATTATACTGGATGTTCCACCTAACTTGCTTACTTGGAATATCTCCTTTGTTTTTGATTGTGCGTGGAACGTTTCAGAAACAAATTCAATGGCTTCGAGGCTTATACAATTTGACATGGATAGTTTTTCCGTATATAAACGCGTGGGAGACATGTGAAGCTCACCGATATTTTCTCAAACGAAGTTACAAAAGGCATTAACATACTTATGACGAAAAACTATCAATTTAACAGATATTTTAACTTTAATGTATGAAATTTGACGTTTGAAATACAAAGGCAACATAAACATAAGAATATCGTTTCACGTCTTCTCTTATATTTCATAGTTAAATATGACACCGAAAATGCCGAGATGGATCGATTAATATATTAAAAAATATATGATTCTATTTAAAAAACTATCGGCGTCCCTCACATGTTCTCTATGCGTTCACATACTGTTCATGCAAATTATGTCCTCCTCGAAACCAATAAACTTTTTCCCGAAAGATTTTTTAACGCTATCAAAAACAAACGAAATATTTCAGATGATAAAGTGGTATAAGCATCGATCAAGTGTTCCGACAATGAAATTTCCAAAATTTCGAAAAATGCATCATGCATTCCCACCGATCCGAATCGACGAGGTATGCGAGACTCGTCTGAAAGGTTGACTTACCAAAAACCCCTTTCTAAATTTTAGTCTGAAAAGCAGGTATTACAGTTGAAATTTTGATGTCAAATCACGCATGAATCTTTCGCCTAAGTATTTTGGCCTGTAAATGTGCTTAACCGTGGATGTTAATAAACTTTGATCAAAATCGTTTGAATAGTCCCGTTTCTTTTTAATTCTTCGATGCTATATCTATACACAATACAGGGTAGGCTAATTAGTTTTAATTGCCCAAACTTTTTGACTGAAATTCGATAGAAACTGAGCGTCTAGAAGTTTGTTAGTAGAAGCTTCAGAGCTTTTTCTCATCATTAAGTTCTATTGTGTTTCAAATTTTAATCATACCGTAATATCCAATACAAATAAGGATTTTTCCTCTTAAAGAATTGATCGATGTTCATGGGAAATAATAAAACAGATAATAAAAAAACTATAAAAAAGAAATTCATTGTTGAACTATTATACCACTAATTCCCATGTTTCTTTTGTGTTATAAAGCATAACTTTCTTTCATAACTTATAGAAGAAGCAGGTTGAAGTTATTTCTTTTAGTCTTTGAGTTATTTATCTTTTTTATCAGTTTGTACCCTGCTGCCTATTTGGTATATTGGGAAACGAGACATTCTAACTATAAAGGAGAAAGAAAGATAAAGTTTACACGTTTGTAAAACACAATGTAATAATTATTATTAATTAAAAATGTAATAAATAAGTGCAAACATACTATTAGCAGCCTTAGTCTCGGCACGCGGAAAAATTGCCAGAAAAAATAAATAATAAAGAGTTGCTACTTGTTAACAATAGCTAGGCGAAAATTATTGTGTGGGGAATGTAGCATTTCAAAGTTAAAAGCATTTGTTGCATGCACAGTTGAAACTAAAAGTGAATAAATTGTGATGATAATTCATCAATCCTTTAATTTACCGTATAATTAGAATTAATTATATATTAATATAATTGCTATCTTATTAATCTTTTAAAAGAAAGAAATTTTCGCTTCTTGAAGAACTCCCTAATTAGGCAATTAATTTTACCAAAAAGAAATCTGTGTTTAGATTCTTATTAATACCTTAAAAAGTATTATTAAATATTAATATAGTTGATATATTGACAGTTGTTTCATAATAAATAATGGCGTTGTAAGTTAATATTTGATCGTTAACTATATGGAGATTATTACAATAATATCAAGATTCAACATATGAACTTTTTCAAACATAGTAGACTCGTGTTTGTTGTTCAGAAACGATGTAGTGAAATTGAGTAGTTTATACTCAAGAATGTGAGTTTAGTATTCAACTGCTTTATAGTTAAAAAAGCAAAATCTTGTAGGTATACTGCAAATATTTGCGCAGAGTTTTTGAAATTGAAGAATTGCAATTAGAAACTGTTTTATCCACCAAATATTATAATGATTATTATACTTTGGATATTTTACAATTTTTCATCTTTTTCTATAAATATATAAATAACTGCAATTTAATAATAATAGAAAGAAACGCAAAGACGAAAGGACGTAAGCATCGCCTCAATGACTTCAATAGATGACGAAATACTTCGTGCACATTGTAATTGATTTCTAGGAAAAAATACATCGTGAATTAAAAAATTCTGCTCTCGTAATCTCGCGTTTCACGTTCTCTTGCAGTTGTTCACCTCTACCGCACCCATGTTAAGTTACACTTTCTGCACGTTACATTTCCTTGTAGTTTTCCATTTTTTTAATCATTGTGAGATTCCAAACAATTTTTTACAACATATCTCTCTCTTGTATCCTGCAGTAGGAATAGTACATAGCAGGAAAGAAATAGAAATCTCGTTTTAGTTCTTTCGATATTCGCATGACGTACCCATATACTGTTAAAAATATCTCGCACCTTGTCCACACTATCATTCAAATGTATTCGGTCGTTTGCTTATTTTCGCTAGGACGTTTAATTACAAAATTACCAATAAATCGGACTGCAATGGCTTCAGTCTTTCTAATTATCCTCTTATATCTTTATAATAATTATTATAGATATTATAGTACGATTAAATTGATTTTTAAAAGCCAATACGCAATAGAATTGGCATTTGTAATTGAAATCGAATCTTGTGTGTAGAACTGTTTTATTAGTTGATGAGCTCTTTATCTTCAAAGTGTTACATTCTTGAATTATTGAACTATAAGCTAGATTAGAATAAAGACTCGTGATCGGTGGTAGTCAACAGCAAATAGTAAAAAATATTATTGCTGCCTCTTTTAACATATAGTTTAAATTTGGTAAATACTATTTCTAATAGCGCCGTGGGGGCCACCGGTGACCGGCGACGCAGCAAATATTAAAAGTACACAATTATAAAAAAAGGAAAATCGTAATAATTGTCTACAACGCCATGGCGATCACCGGTAGCCCTCACCACGAAAAATGCTTCAAACATGATTTTATAACTCATTTTATTTGCAAATAATATTTCAACATAATATACATCGCATAATGAAAAGTTCACGTCGACGCCTTGGGCAAACCATGGAAAATTCGTCTGGCAGTCAACGTATTAATTACTTATTAATAATATACAGAGCAGAGTATGGATAAAAGGTCCCGAATTAAAAATCTTCGTTATGAAACAATTGATGAACTATCGCATCATGTGCTTTAGGCGTCGAGGGGTAACAGGGAGGACAGCAAAACCGTCATTTCATCTCTGGTGATCGTACGAATTATACGACGACTTCATTATTATTTGGATCAAAAATTTAAAAAAGTACGTCGCTTTTACTGCGTTACAGTAAGTGACCTACAGCTTAACAGCGAATGTATGCGTATGTAACAGCGTATGTTTTAGTAATATGTACACGACAATGTTTATTTCTGAATGATAATATTTCTTAATGTATATATCGACGAAGCTACAGAGATAAAAATTACAAAGAGCTACATTGGTACAAAAAGTCCCTTATGGGCACTTATTACCTCGCATGGGGACGTATTGCCCCTTCATTTAAAACTAAAAATTCTTTATCTTTATTTTTATTTGTTAGAATACGACACTACAAAAAACGAACCGTTCGCGGCACACAGACTTTGAATATAATAAAAAAAGCAGCAGTCTACATAATAAACGGTAAAATTAAATTATGTAGAGCAGCCAGAAAACATGATATTTGTAAGAATTTCTTGAAAAGATTTATTGCAAGTTATAAAAAATATCCAAATAAAGTTTCTTTTAGATATGCATCTTCGAGTATTTTCTACCGAACAGAAAAACATTTTAATCGAGTATTTGTTAAATAGATTTTATTATTATTTGCTTCCATTATAAGACGATGTCAGTAAAACAAGCATAAAGAAATAATGCCAAAGTGTTTAAAATAATGCGTTTTTGTTTACAAAGTTTAATTTATTTCTTTTAGTTTTTCTAGTTTTATTAGTTTTTAGTTTTTTCTAGTTTTATTAATTTTCATTTCAAACTGAGAGGCTCTGATTTACATATATTTTTATTTTCCCTTAAAGAAGACGAAATTCTGTTCTGCATTTCTACTTTTTTGTTTAAGAAATGATGCCGTAATATTTTCTGGCAATACTGTATACCAAAAAGAATTGATTTAATAAATATTTGTTGATTTTAGAAGAGTTCTTTACTTATTTAGTTTTATATTACACGAAAAGCCGATTACAAGATATAAGGGATTTCTACCTCAAACAATAGACTTTCTGCCCCATTTTTTGCCCCAGGGGCAAAAGGGGCAAAATGTCCATTTTATATTGACAAACATTTTGTGATAAAACTCTACAAAAAATAAGAGCATCAGCCAATAAACTTTGCAAACATAAGGTGTAATGAAAGAAACAAAAGAAAAATATATTATTATTATTAAATTTTACGTAGATTTATACGAGAAACGGACTTTCAGACCTATGCTTCGATCAAATTTAAATACTATTATTATAAATCAACTAAGATTTTTGAATATTTATAATGGCCTATTTATTATGGCTAAGAACAGGAAAAACAAAACCTACTCTTATTTCGTTCCAATGTACATAATTTACTTACTTATTGTAATAGTACACTTGCAAGATTAACATTAAGTACATTCTACATATTTTTCATTTCGGACCATTTAGAAATACTGATGATACAAGGGAGCTATGTAAGGCAATAACTGCATCATATTCTTATATTTTATAACATTGTATATATATATGTCGGAGATGTAGGGACATCGGGCCGTTCTTTTGGAATCCCCAATACTTGGGCTTGAGGTGACACAACCGGTCGCCGAACGAAGCCACGGTCACGGGATGAACGTTTCTACCTAACAGAAGAAGTACCGATATTGAGGGGCACACGCTGTATTAACAAACAAGCCCCGGCCAGGAGCAATGTCGGCTGTACGCGAGTCTGCCTAGTAACCTGGAATTTTGTTGATATGCCTGATCAATATGCAATTGACAAATGTGATCGTATCAGTCTTTTATTTTTGTGATCACCTCGGAGAGTTTATTGATATCGTCTTGTCAGTCAGTCAGAAAGTAACCGAGCGTCTCAGCTGACGTCACTTTGTGTTTCAAAATATATTCTATTGTACAAAGAGTTTTCCCCGTTGACCGTGGATTCGTTTGAACCCAAGAGTATTGTTAATAGTAATAATAATTATTATTCGTTAAACTTTGTAAAAGTCATATTTATACGTGTAAATATAATCTCTGTTGTGCAAAACGATGGCTAATTCAAATGAAGAATTGTTACGCGCCCAAAATTCTAATGTTAACCCGACATATACATATGTTTCAATTATTCGAATTTGTTATCAACGTCATTTTCTTTTGTAAATATAATCAGTTAGAAACAAGAATTTGAGGTCTCTAAATGAATGAATAGGGAGATTTTATTGAAATTTATTGCAAAGTTTGGAACCGCGTTAAGGTGTGAAATCAGTAAGTTAAGTTCCTCGATATAAAATAAGGTGTTTATTCGAAGTAAGTGACAAAATCTTTACACATTCTTTAATCTTAGACTTGCACTTCGATTACAATCCGATATAAATGTAGGGTGATACTTTAAATAATAATAATTTATGAGTATATTTAATTACTATTTCGCATATAAGCAAATTATTCACATCCGCGCATGCAATATTACGTGAGATAGGGAAGATAGAATTATATTCGCTGTCAATTGTTTCCGATTATTGGTGCCCCGACTGTTTGGACAAGCTACAGATTATAGGAAATGGACTGAAACGATTTTCAAATAAATGATTATACAATTCCATTTATTAATGAAATTACAATTGATTAAAACGGATAAATATTTCAAGATTTAAATTATATATTGTTTATAAATGAAAGCATCACATTAAATTATATGTAAATTTGTCGTTTTCTAAATTTTTTTCAAAAATATACTTGTACCACTTTTAATATAAACGGCGCATATATTTAAAATTGTTATCATAACATATCATAATCAAATATCATATCATATCAAACATCTTGTAAGTCGTACATACACGTTTAGATTAGTTTCAAATAGTGATATAATCATAACTATGCCTTCTTTCATTGAGAAGAAAATTTCGAAATGTTTTATACAACACATAATATACATAAAAGTTTTCTAAAAAATCTAAATAGCATATTTCGCGTTCCTATGTTGTTTTCTCTCGTGCGTTTCTTCTCAGTGAGTTGCTTATAAAACTAATTAAACGTTAAATTCTAATTGTTCTAATAATAACATTTTTCGCTATTTGTTATGAAAGCAATATATACATTTAATATAAGAGATTCGACATCTACAATTGAGGAGAGCGTGGTATTGATTCGTAAATAAGTTCCTTAGCTCTTTATATTGTTTGTTATAAAGTGTGAAGTGTTACACTTTAAGATGCAGATGAAATATTTATCCTCAAAATCTTCCGAAACCATGGTTCTGACAACGTCTCCGACGTTAGTTCCGAGTCGACGGACATGACAAAAGTATTATAGTTTAGAAGCTTTAAAAAGAATGGTTTTCGGAAGTGAACTTGATTTTGAAATTTTGAGAAATAAGATCAACTGTGTTCATGAAAGAATTATTGATAGAGAAAATGAAAGCAGCGATGGAGATAATGACACAGTATTAGGTGTAAGAAATCGAAAAATTATGATAATAGGTAACGAATCCGAAAGTGACAGTGATGCCCCACAAGATTCTAATAGTTCAAAATGGACAGCTTGTGAAGAATCTAGCAAAACACCAACGAGAATAAAATTCATAGCCGACGAAAAATTTACAGGGCCACAAGTATCTTCAAACGTTGAACAACAGTTAGATTTTTTGAAGATATTTTCTGCCGACGAACTAATAAATCAAATGACAACCGAAAGAAACAATTATGCTGCAAAAATGATAGAGGGAAAGACACTGTCATCACATTCAATTTGGTATAATGTCACCAAGGAAGAATTTTGGCCAAACCATTTTTATGAATGCTTTATAAATTATCATATAAAAAGATGCAGAAGTTAATATTATAAAATCATATTTTTAAAGATGTAAATATAGATAAATTATTAAAATACAATATTTTTGTAAGTTAATTTGTGTATAAAATCATTTCACGCTACCAGTAAGACACGCGTCACATATGCGCTAAATCATCTTGAATTGCTACTTCACCCGACTGCAAAAGTCTTCGAGTGCATAGGATGCACTTATCATAAAATTTCTGCACTTTAAGAAACGTGACTTCTTTCAGTTGTACGTACTTTAGTTTTAAAGCATGCTAACTGGTTCTTACGTGTATGAGAGAATGATACAGTGTATGTTAATAACCGCGTAATATTAGAAACATATATTCGACTTGATGTATATGACCATAAATTAAAAGTAAAAAGAATATGGAAAATTAAAAAAATGTGCCAATACCACACGAAGTTCCCATGCGGTTACCCATCTAAGTGCCACCGGTGCCCAGCGTTGCTGAACTTTCGTGCACAGACGGGAACGAGTGCTTTTTTAATAAAAATATATATATAGTATATATATATTTTATATATATATATATATTATAACGTTTATTGCTCAAAAAAATATATATTATGTATGTATTTTCTCAATAAACAAAGAATTTCTATTGGGAAGTGGTTTTGGCAAAAGTACCGTTACGCGAGGGCACGACTTAGCCATACAATATTTTCTGTCGGATTTACATTTTTAACGTTACAATTTATAATTGAATTTAAGCCCCTCAAAAGCGGTACTTTTATACGATATTGTCTTTTCTTTCTCCTTTTGTCCTGAAAACTTGGTCGCAAAATAGGACAGATCGGTAGCCTACCTTTGGTTCCTGTGAGCCTAAGAGACTGAGGGAGGAGTGAGGGAAGGATGAATGGAGAGAAGGTGTCATTTAGATTTATTTACAATATTTACAATATTTACACTTATTTTACACTTTACAATATTTACCCTTATTTTACACTGCGAGAACGAGTGCTCTCGACGCGGTATGAGCGTTGGCGAATTGATAATTTTGTTATTTAATGTTAATGTACAGAAAAGTATTAAAAGATATAAGAGTGTGTAAGAATAAACGGTATTTGCATCAAGATGTGTAAAACATTGCCTGGCGACATTTTCAAGAAAATAGACTAAAAAGTTCCGTCATGTTCTTAATGGGCATATCTTTATAATTGATTTTATCGAAAACAAAGCCTTGTATCAAAAATTGTCATTTCACATTTTCGATTTGCTTTCGCAAATGAAATCAACTTTTGGTTTTTGGTACGATTTTTGATACACCCTGTATAAGATAATAAGACTCCATATAAATCGATTGTACATGTCACACAATTGCGACAAAAGTGATATAACTAAAAAAAAACACAGATTTTTTAGTTATCTCTATGAAAATGTTGCAGAAACTCTTCCTCGACTAATTATGAAAATTCTATTCATTTAGTTTCCTAAATTGGCCAGTAGGGAGCGGTTCCTCCGCTTTTTCTGATTCATATGACACTGTGCTGAATTCTATAAATGTGTCTTATTACGAGTCGTGTTCCATCTAGCAGGGTAGCTTTTCTAGGTTAAAAGCTAAAAATGAAGAAAACATACAGTTGAATCAGTTTCATAAGCAGTATCTTTCAATTCATCAATTTGATTTAATTATGTTCAGAAACAGCTTTTCGCTTCTGTTGGAAAACATACTTTCTCGAGTTCAGTCACTTTCGTCATAAGTGTACGGTACGTATATTCTGTTTCTTTTCCAATAATGCGCAGATAATTCCAAGATAAATACATTGATAACTGAACACATTAATTTGCCTATTAGGGCAAATGTACCTATTACTGTGGATGTACGTTTTACGGTGATATTTTTCTCCAACGAGATTAATTTTCTTCCGCCTTGATTACCAAACGATTGTTGTTTAAATTAAATTGAAATTAATCATTAAATAATACGACGATTGCAATATCATACTACTTTAGATTGAATTGGGAAAACATTTTTTTATTATTTAAATGTCTTTTTTATTACAATAAAAATATAAAAAGTAAGCTTTTCGCTTCTTTAATAAAAATATTAGCCCTTTACGTACATTTAAATGGAGGAGGAGCTCATTACCGTGGCACAAAATTCACTGCGCAATACTGCGGTGCCACTTGTCAAACGTAACCACCTACCTAACCTAACTATCTAACGAAAGTACGAAAATGAAATCAGTGTATAATAGAAAATAAAAAAGTAATAAAAAAAAGAAAAATCGGAAAAGTCTCTTTCAATGATGCGATGGTGTAATGATGTAATCTAATTGGATAAATTATGCCCAATGAAGTAGCCAAGAAATGCTTTACTTTATATATCTAAATTTCTGTATATATTATCCTAAATACCTTTGTTTATTTTATTAGCTTTCAGTGTAATAATAGATCAAGCTACCTTAAATAAAATTTATTATAAATAAAATTTAAATCCGCAATATTATGTACAATAATTGGTACGCGATTTTTCTCCGCTCGCTGTAATATGTACTGTAATTGGTGTACTGTCCTTTTTGCTCGTAGTAATGTGTACAAAATAACATTCATTTGATTTTTCGATATGTTTTTACGTTACGTTAAGTTTTGAAGGTTAACCAATTTTTCTTCGAATGTAAAATATGTCATTTTTAAGCGCAAAACAGCTAATGAATTGTTCTTTCGTAAGAAATCAAAAGAAATAGTCGACCAAAGTACGAATAAATCATTTTACCGCAGTAATTGGTACTTGTAATCTATTTATTTGTTTCCATGAAACGCAAATGTCATACAAATACAGTAAAAAGCAGTTGGAAATGAATTTACATAATAAAATCCTCAAACGTATGCGTATAATAACAACCATTGAGATACAAATAATTCTTGAAACAGTGTTTTTCAATAATATTAGGGACGCGATTCTTCGCTTCAGCCATTCCGCCGATTTCACTGTAATTTACGTTCTTTCACGTAATATCTTCGTAAAACGACGAAGCGACGTAAAACATCCTATGACATAATGCTGCGTTCGCAGTGAATGTTCCAACATTTTTTCCCTCTGTCGGCGATTGACGTCATTATTTTATGAAACTCCGTTTGTTGCACCTTGGCTTGGCACAATCGTTCACTCCGGTCTCGATTTACTCTCATACAAGCACGCCGGAAATGCATGCGTAACATTTGCTGCAACAAAGGACGACGAATTTCTGGCAGAATGACAAACGTGCAACCGTTAGTGCGTCGTAGTAGTCTATGGACTCGGTTATCGTTTCGTTCCGTTTCGTTTCTACAACCCGTGGAACGGCTCCAGTTGAAATCGTCAGCGAAATACACTCGCGTATACATTTATGTATATAGAGTGCTTCATAAAACATGAATGTAACAGCAGACATACCAATTCAGCAGGCAGAATCTGAGAAGAAAAAGCGTTTATGCAAATATTTGTCTTAAGCGACGTTGTTTCCGAATTCAAGCCAATGTTAATTCGATGTTTCGTTGAGAGAAATCGGAAAGCAATCGGTCATTATTATATATTGATGACAGTGATATTTTGTGATCGTACATAGTTGAAACAATATCTAAGTTACACTAATATTCAAAGGCTTGGGATAATAATAGTCATAAAATTTACAACTTATGAAACGGAATAAAATAGAAAATTAAAAATTTACGATTTTCTAGCCAGGTTTACCAGAAATCTCTGCCATTTTACTGTAATGTCTTTTATTTTGATAAGTTGTGTTTCGCTTTTCCTTTATTTAATCATTTCATCTACACATCTTAAGCAATCTCACGAAAAAGATACGATACAGAATTTAAATACAGCGTGATATTCCGTCCTTCTATTCTGCAGGTAACTGATATCTTGCAATATTTATAATTTTTGACTATTCTATAAAACTAAATACGAAAACATTAGCAATAACAAAACGGTGAAAATAATATAATAATACAATTCACAGTAACGGACGAGAGAAAGTTTAAATATAAGTAGTGCAACAAATACAATAATTTTAGAAAACAGTATTGTATTTGATAAGAGCAGTGGATAAATATTTAATACAAAAGTTAGGGTAATAATTTACATCAGGACAAATCTCACCGATTTTGATGACTTTCAAATATGCTGTCGATGTCATTATTCTAAACAACTTTTCTCTATACACGTTACCGCCGTGCGGCTCTAATTTCCGAGATAGTCATAAAAATCTTCATTAGAATTTACGTTGCGATTACTCTCTTTTCCGAAGTAGATAGCCTCATTTTTATACAGTCCAATCTAAACTTAAATCATTGATTATCATTAACGAGAGAGATAACCATTTTTAATATTATATAAATAAACAAGAAAAAGTAATGATTTATGGATTGAGTTACAATAGTATCGTTCGCTGCGACACTCAGCAACCGACAATGCCAGCGTAAAATAATTATCGATAAATCTGTTGATATATGGAATGTTGCAGTTTACTTTATCAATTGATCAAAATAATGTATACGAAATGTGTACATGTCCCTACACGCAATCTAGTGATAACCACGGACGATCCTACTTTTTGAGTTATATACAAAAGTATGCTTGATAATGTATATAAACAATAGTAAATCGTAGTAATGGAATTTACGATATACTTACAAAATCATATCATATATAAAATAAAAATCATGTCATGCTGAATCTCACGGCGACCGGATATTAATCTAACTCGACTCATTGATTTATATTAAGGATGATTATGTATCAATGAGTTAAGTTTAGCAAATAGAATTTAGTTGAAGCTTTTATGTCGATATGTAGTATCACGGAAAGTGAGACGAGGAGGCGGTAACGTGTATAGAGGAAAAGTTATTCAGAATGATAACCTTGACAACAGATTTCAAAGTTACTAATACGTACAGACATATACACACATAAATTACTTAACAACTTTAAACTTTCTTTTGTCCGTTACCTGCGTGCAACACGATAATAATAGAGCATAAAAAATAACAATTATATCAACTAAATTTCTCTGTTGTAATTGTATACGCTATTAATAGTAAAAGTAATTTAAAATATATACAGTGACGCACAAAAGTATTAGTACAGAGCGCGCGTGTTAAGCAGTTATGGAATAAAAATAAATAATACAACATAGGTACATATAATAAACTATCTTTAGTGAAACATGAAATTTCAATTGCCGTAAAATTGGTATACAAGTCAGACTTAAAAGTGTTTTGAAACCGATAGAGGACAAATGATTCTAGGTATAGAATCGATACAAAAAGCAACATATCTGAAGACAATAACAAAACATTCACGCAACGGACATACATAATTTCAGACTAGTAAGTGTATATACCTATGCTTAATTTTTATGTTCTTGGAAAATGGTTTTTTGAAGTGGTCTCAAGTTTTATCAGAAATGTTCTCTTTAAACAGCTTCTATTATGTAATAGAAAATAATATTATGCTTCCTCTGAAAAATTTTCTGATTAAAATTACTTTATCGTTGTTATTATTATTTGTTTAATTCCGGCCTCATGAGCATCGAAATAGATTTGGCTTAGTTTCTTCCATTCATGCTTCCATATTTATAATACCTGTCTTACTATCGCTGCTTAATCAATTAATTGCTTATTTACATAACCCATTCTACTTTACTACTACTTTATTATTACTTAATTTTATCTTTGATCTTGTTTGTCTTTCTTTTTTTCCCCTCCCCACTTTTTCAGATTGCCTCTTATTCTATCTATTTCCATTCTTTATAGTAACGTTAGCCTCACAGCTCCCTCTAGCTCTCCGTAGATACTTCCTTTTGTTTTCTCTCCTCTTCTACATTAGCAGATCTTAGCCTCGCTATAAGGCTCTGGTTATTTGCTCTTCCGTGCTTCCTCAAGTATTATTGTACATCTGATATATTTATAGTTTTTATTATACCTAGTATTACATATCCGGATTAAAATTACTTTTTGCTTGCAAAAAATACAGTTTTAAGTAAGTACCTACATGTTTCTGAACTACCTTTTTTCCAAAACAAAATAACGTTTATGAAACGTTTCTCCTGACATGGAACATTTGTAGTTTTCATTAATATTTCCTCCACTATATTCGCTCCTTCCTTTGAGTAATAAGAAATTAAATAGTGTATCGTGCAGTATATATTTATATCGAAGGAATTTTATTATAATTTCAAACAATTGTTATAATTTCAATGGAGCAAAATGTGAAACTACAAATAATAATTATAGAAATATACATGCATCTGTTTGTATCAGAATAGAGCATAAAAGGCCTTAATAAGAAAATATAAAACTATTTCAGTGTGTCTTTTTCGACATTAATTTTCTTACTATTGAACATTTTTGAAATATTACTGGTATTTTCACCTAAATAAATTATTCGATCTGATCATACCTCATCTAGAAGATTGTATGACAAAACAGGTAAATGAGAAGGAAATTCTTATACAGGTAAACACATTCTTCTACTGAGGAACCTCAAATTATTAAAATTAACTTTCTATTTTATATATTAAACGAAATTATGTTGTAAAACCTTACATTAATTTAAAAAAAATTTAATTACAAGCCATCTAATACTAAAAACCTTTTCTTTGTTGGATAATATTTGGATAAGCTTGTAACGTAATTTCGAGAAACTACCTCGAGATTATACAGCTACAATAATATACGGGTAAAACGATCATCATCGGTTCTGCTATGTCGAAACAAATATAGCAAAGTCGACTGATTCGATGATAACACATTCCATCTGGAACGATCTGATTTCAATAGGATGAAAAGAAATGCGAAACCCTAGGCATAGAAACATTTTGCAGAAATTGCCGCTCTTTATAATACTACTATGTAAAAGTTCAATAATATCATTACTTTCATATTAAGTGCTACTAAAATACAGCAAAAACTTAAAGAGAAAGATAAGCTACATATATCAATAATACATTGTGTATACAGGTACTGAAATATACAAATAAAAGTTATATATAAATATGTAAATAATGAAAAGGATATACAAACGAGCTAAGTAATGAATTACGTAACAGAAAGAGAATGAAAAACTGATTGTTTATTAAACACGAGGAACTATATCAGCTTTCGTTCATTCTCTTCCTCATTCATTCTGAGTATCAAGTACAATGAACCAACACATATCCCTTTTATACATATATATAAATATATGTATATTTATTTTAATATGTGTGGGCGTGTTATAAATCGTTAGGCATATTTTTAGAACTTTTGACAATTATCCAAATGTTACACGTTATGTCACAATAAAACCTAAAATAATCAGGAGATTCCTTACCTTAGACTTTGTGTTGATATCATATCGATATAATTTCCAGTTATTACACAACCGATTAAAAGTAGCAAACATTACTTTGTTTCCCTTTGGCAAAAATGTATTACGATTTAAATAATGGAGGATATTGTATATTAATAAAGGAATACATTTTGAATTTTGATCACGTGAGAGGATATTTCATTTCATATGTATTATTCTTTGTTATTTATATTTTACGCATTATTTATCTCTGGTAATTGTGTAACATTCTTCAAAATGTGTAAATATCTGCGATTTGCAATAAAATTTCCAAAAAAATGTTGGACATAATACTTTTGTTTATGTAGAATTTTCCATTCAAAGTTTCTAATAAACTTTATCACAACTTTCATATCAGTAAGATTAAGAAAATTCAATTGTGGAAAGTGTTCCTGTATTTATCCTGATCCTTTCAAGCATACCGCAGGTTTCTGTGTAGAGCGCAATTAATTGTGACTAATAACACAACTAACTGCTCCTTATTCACTTTACTGTAAAATTGATGTTCATGGGAAGAAGAAACTCGGTAATTCCGATTCGTGGTTACGCTGGAATGATACTCCAAAGGTAAAACATCGTAGACTAACGGATTTTCCTCGATTATCACGTGATTAAAGTGAAATAAAAACAAGAGAGAAGCGATGACTAATGAATAAGTACCGCGCATACGCTGGATTTCCCAAACTCACAATCCCTTAATTGTCTATTTCAATACTTGCCGATATGTTTATTCGATGCATAAGCCATTTTGTTGCCCACGCAGCTGAAACTGTTGAATTTTGGCGGTCTTCCAAATCGCGATTCCACTCACGCATTGCCCTGAAATCCTGTCCTCGGGATCTATTTTAATCGGCTACAGAGTTATCGATTAATCTTTGCCATGTCCATGTAGGTATTCGACACCGTAAGAAGATACAACTTTTTCTTATCGGCTTTTAGTTTATTCTATAAGTCAGATAATCTCTCTGTGTGACTGCAAAGATTTTTTCCTATTTGCAAAGATTTTCTGCCTTCCCGTCTTCTTGGCTTGGAACATAACTATCATTCGCTTCACTTAAAGGAGAAAATCTTTTGTTCTAGGAACTTTTCAATAGAACTCGATAAGAATGCAATGATCAGCGAATATTAACGGAAAAAGAAACTTAATATATCGAAGTGGAAAATACTAAACGATCGAACAATACACTTAGGAATTGACAGAATATCAGCATGTTTCACACAACTGAGCAAAGATACATGTATTAGCGTTTGAAAGTATCTAGACATTCGCTTAATTTTGATAAAACGTATTTTCATCATGAAATTTTCATCACAAAACGGATAATTGTAACTCCATATATTATGACGCGATTCGATTCATTTTTGAAAACCAATATGCAATAATACAATTTGTAATTGTCAATTACTTTGTTACTTGATAAGGTCTTTATTATCTGATTATTTAGTTTCTGAATTGCAGTCGAATCGAAAATATACGTACAGCTAAGATGTACGTAATAGTGTAAATGTATACATATGATAGTACATGTACAGTGACGAGCAAAAGTGTAAACACACTCCGCTGATTTCATGTAAAAGGTGATACTACGTCTAATTTTTCAAGCGATCGGTAAAGATTAGGTAACAGTAACTACAAGCTACGTCTGATTAACGAAACGTAATAGTTCATTTTCATTAACATTAATAATGTATAGAATATTTTATAATAATTGTGATTTGAAACAATGTTTACAGTTTTGCACATTTCGTCAGAAACGTTTATGATAGCATGTAAATGTCAGGAAAACGAAACTGAGTGTCCACTGTTTCGCAGTCAACTGTTCCACACCATTGTTAGATTACTTTTCAGTTTGATATGCTTAATTCAAGATGAAGCCACTTAGTGAAGATAAAGAGAACAGTATTATTTGTTTGTGTGATAAAGGTTTGTCGTTGCGGCAAATTGCAGAGAAATGTGGTGTCAGTCAAACGATAGTTGCAAGAATAAGAAAAAAGTATGTTAGTGCACCAATTTCTTCACAAAACGGTAGACCGCGACTTATTTCGGATAGAGCAGCACGTGAAATTGCACACTGTATTCGGTCGGATAGTTACAAAACACCAAAAATTGCTGCTCAGGAAATCGAAATAAGTGCTAGCGAATGGACCATTCGTCGCTCTTTAAAGAGAATTGGTTTACGAGCGAAGGAAAAAGAAAGTAAACCAGCTCTTTCAAACAAAAATATTAAATTACGAAAACAATTTGTTGACACTTACAAAGAATGGACGACCGAAAATTGGAAAAGAGTTATATGGAGCGACGGAACAAAAATTAACAGATTCGAATCCGACGGAAGGTCCTGGTATTGGACTTCATCCGGGAATAATGATCAACCAGGTGGTAGAAAACAAACTATGAAGTTTGGAGGTGACTCAATTATGTGTTGGGGTTGCTTCATTCATAGAGGTGTTGGTCCCTTAGTTCGAATCGAAGGTATAATGCGAAAAGAACATTTTTGGACCATTCTACAAAGTAATTTACCTTCCTTAGTTAGTTCTATTGGATATAATGAACGTAAAGTAGTATTTCAACAAGACGAAGATCCTAAGCATACCGCAAAAATAGTTAAAATCTGGCTAGAAAATCAAAATTTTTCTGCGATAAAGTGGCCAGCACAAAGTCCGAATATGAATCCGATCGAAAATTTGTGGTCCATTTTGAAAAGAAGGCTGGCAAAATATAATAATCCACCTTCAGGTGTTCATGAATTATGGGAAAGAACACAGTAGGAATGGTACAATATTGGACCGCGAATAATTAAAAATTTAATTGACAGTATGCCTCGTAGATTAAAAGCATTAAAAAAAAGTAAAGAAAAATGGACGAAATACTAGGTTAAAACCTTAATTCGACGCGTATAATTAAAGTGCAGAACTGTAAACGTGGTTTGAGATGTCCATTTTTGTAAAATGTTCTGTACATTATTAATGAAAATGAACTATTACATTTCGTTAATCAGATGCAGCTTGTAGTTACTGTTACCTAATCTTTTACCGATCATTTGAAAAATTAGTCTTATTATCGTCTTTTACATAAAATCAGCGGAGTGTGTTTACACTTTTGCTCGTCACTGTATATACAGTACATGGAAGCGTTGAAAGAGAAATGAAAGATATTTGTAAGATAATTGTACGTATCGAGACAATGAAGAAGTGCATGTCGTTTAAAGCTTATTTTCGATTTTTACGCCAGTAATATGTTACCAACTCCCGCAATAAATTTGCTGACAAATCTTTCTCTGAATTCCACTCGCTATGTTTCTCATTGTTCTGCGAATAAATGATGTATCACTGAAGAGTGACAGATGAATTCCCTAGGATTAAAGAATTTATTTCATCTTAATAAATTGTAGACAGCTTGTTTCCGGAATTTTTACTTTATAATTCAAAGATCAATACGCTGGAAGCATACACGATGATGTACACAAATACATATAATTCTATAAAGACTCTAAAGAATGATCAGCGTTATCCAAAATCATTGTTTCGAAATACAGTGGAACTTCCAGCATCGAAGATCTATTATCCGAATGTTCCATTTGTTTTCTTTATTGTTACGTGTCCTTTTTATAATTTCATATCGTATTATTTTAACATAAAAGTACATTCCATTGTACAAATTGTATAAGCTGTATTGTACGCGTTGATATCTCGTGTAATAACAATGATACTTTGAACATTAGAAAAAAGCATGGAACTGTTGCAAAAATTTACAATGTTTGAAGATCTATGATTAAATGATACGAAAAAGCGGAAACATGTAAGTAATTGAAAACCACCTTGATGTCTCTACAAAATTTTTATTGCAATCGAAAAATAAATATTGCAGTTGTATCGTATAGTAATGGTTTCTATAAATCAGCAACAAAGAAATACCGGTACCTAAATTTGAATACATACTGTTACCAATATTCTCCTCATACTAAAACTCTCATACTGCAAAAAGAAAAACTACAATGAAAGCTAGAAAAAGAGAATGCAGATAATTTTGTGCACTTCTCTCTGCTTCGAATAAGATTTAAAACAAAAGAAAGGACTAAGGAATGAGAGTGGAACTATTTTATTAAAATAATAAAAGCTTTTCACGTTTCACGTTTTTCAAAGAAAAGAATATACTGTAACGCATCTTTCTTACGTTTAATCCATTACATTTTGTTTTACTAAGTACAATTATGAACATATTTCTTCGAATAAATGCATAAACGTTATTTGTTATTATAGTTTATCGTTTTCTAGAAATGTTAAAAAATATTTTTGTCAATTAATTTTAACGTACAATATAAATATGCAACTTTTATCTACAAAATAACGTTCAAATTTTAAAATTTCATTCATTTGTTACAAAGTTATGATCATTAGAATTAACGATTAACAATATTTTGCTCTGTTCGCTTCATACCTCTACTGCTTTTTTAACAAACTTTCACAAAGCAACTACAAAAATTGTGTTTTTATAATTCCTTAGACCGTACAGAACGATGTCCTATAAATATTTATAGAATTTATATAGAATTAAATTATGTTAACTCGCTGTTTGACACAATGTCTTTTAATGGTTTCTATAATAGTAGAGAAAAAATCTTTTTGATTTGATATTTAGTTGAAGAAAATTGGACGATTTGAGAATAAAAAGCTTCTGTAATAGCAATAATTCCACAAACTTTAAAAATTAAGAATGTCAATTTTCTATTTGTATATTTCAATTTCATCGCGTCATAATACGTTTTATTATGCATAAATATAAGCAAAATAAGAAACAAACAATTGTGAATTTCTTTTTCTGTCAGCTTATGGTTCAATTATATCCTGTCCAAGAAAAAGAGTAAGCGGATTCTTTCAAGTGGTAGTGTATATACGTCAAATGTTAATTAAAATATTAATTCCAATTATCAACGTATATAAACATTTTACGTATGTGAAATATGGTTGAACGCAAAGTTAAAGAAAATCAACTTGATGAAGGAGGCAATGTCAAGTATGAAACTGAAAGTATGAATAACATTACATTATTAACTGCTCCTTTCGAGTTAAGGAATATAATTATATTATGCGAATTTCACCGCAGTTGTGGTGGTTCGGAAGTCATCTGAAACTGTAGGTCCTTCATGTGCAATTATTCACAAACATATTGTTATTGTGCGTGTATGTAACATTGGAGTACTAGCGTTTTACTGCCGATAACAGAGATTCCTGTATCTTAGTTAGTACTAGAGCCTTATCTGCGAGTAGCGCAATCAGTATCTCAAAGGTACTTTATTAGCAATTTTAAAGCTAGACCAGACTTACTGAATTGTCTGTAAACAATGCGCGTACTTTGTTTGTAAAAAATGTACGTATGTGTAATGCGTGAAGATGTATGTGACAAAATGAGTAATAGTAAGCAACTTAGTCAGTGTCTCTGGTCTTTTTCAAACTTTAATATGTTAAAAAAGGCTGTTTAAATGAACAAAATATTATTTTGAAAAGAGTTGCAGACAATTATAAGCATTTTTAATTTTACATTAGAACTAAATCGAAACCTAACCTCAATTTAGCAAAACCCCATAAATTTCGTCATTTTTATTTTGCGATTCGACCACCAAAACTAAACTGGTGAAATTATCGATGCAGGGCGGCGCCGTCTCGGATTTCGACAACTTTTAAATATCTCATACAGTTCAACGTTTTGAACAATTTGTTTCTGTACACATAACCGATGCTCTTAATTAATTAATAATGCTCGGTAATTAATATTGCCACTAACTGAACCCAGTTTGAAAACTAAGGCCAAGTGGCAGGATATTTTTGCGTTAACTCGAAAATTAAGGTTGACCGCATGCAATTAAGCGAAAGGAAGTAAACAATAAACAGGCGAAGAGGAAGTTTTATCTATCATTTATTAATGTTTGCTAAATAACCAAAAAATTTCAGAATACATAACAAATAACATTAAATAAATAAAACTTAACAACCGTCTATTTTGCTATCTCTATCTAGCTCATTATTTGTGTTCGACAACCATTCAATTTCGGTTTCATCATCATGCATCTCATTAATGGGTTTCAATATCTTACGAATCCTTCTTTTATGCTCGGGATATTTTCATTTAAACATAAATTCTGCCAATTTTCGTCTGCTCGTCTTCGCTTTATCTATCTCTACAATTCTTCCAACGCCTTCGATGCTACTGGATTTGTTGGTTATATCTAAAATACAAATTTCTCGCAGATAGTTGCTCCAGTCAACCACTACGTGATTTGACACTTGCAACTGATTTTCGATAAAATTATCCCAATTGGCCCAAAATGCTACAAATCTACAGACTATATCCACAGATAGATTACGATTCACAAACCATGTATCTTGAATTGTGACATTTTTCTGTTAGATATTTTATCTCCTTCTTCTTTGTTTATCTTTCAGCACAGTTCGCTGAAGACATCGAAAAGTATGTTTCTTCATTCAGCGTCATTATCTGCCCACAGTTTGGGCATCTTTTACTTTTTGGTAGATCACTACGCTCGTAAAGAAGACTAAATAACTGCTCTTTATCGACTGATAATGCAAGAAAACTTCCTAATATATGCTCACGCTCACGGCATTGGAATATAACGGTATTCGTACTTGTTCCCATGCTGAACAAATCGTGAATTACAAATGGAGAAACTGGGTTTCGGATAGGGTTAAATTTAGCTCTAGTGTGCGAATCGCGAAATACAAATGATAACATTTTCTGAGCTTTTGCTGGATTGAGGTTAGGTTTAGATTTAGCTCTAAAGTAAAATTCGATGTACTTATAATTGTTTGCGATACTTTTTTGCGATATTTTGCTCGTTCAAGTAACCCCTTTTGACATTTAAAATTTAAAAAAGTCGAAAATACTGACCATTATTAAAAAATGTATGTAGACTGCCTTTAGACAATTGTCCGCCAGTCTCGACTGGGTTGTAGCGTATTATACTACACTAGAGCATCTAGCAAAAACGAGTATACATCCGTTCGTTGCTTTACCGAAAAAGTAGTCCCTAATAATCCTAGCAGTCGATGCGATTTCAAAAAGTTATAAAACAACGTCGACTTTACTTGAACCATAAGAACGAGTTAATTAAAGAAATAGATTCACCTTAATAAAGTACGTTGCGTTACTCGCAGTCAAGTGGCTTTATTAAATTAGGATGAGAGTAGAATTTTGAAATGTTTCGAATCAAGGACAAGAGTTTCAAGATAAATTAATCTGATCGGGGCTTCGAATCTCTCAATTTTCGTGTTCTAAACTTAACCCAAACCAATAATTTAAAAGAAACGTCTATGTATACCTCTTGATACAATTCTATGTATATCGCAATATCGCATGGCCATCCATCAAGTTGAATATCCGGTGTTCGTAATCTACTTTGATCGTTTTATACTGGCTTCGTTGAATCATTACTGCGCCATACCTCGAGAAGCAGCTTACGCCTCTTTTGAAATGACAAAACGAGATGTTTTCGCACTCGTTGGTTCCACTGGTTGTTCTGTGTCTGCCACGAGGAGAATTAATGGGATTGCGACCGGTTTCCATTATCGAGATATTCAACCGGTCATATTTAACTCGCTCGTTTGCGACTGATTTCGTGTTAAACTTTCAGGGGCCGTTTTAAGAGAAAAATGCATAACTCGTGACCATTACACGATTACAAATTACCATCATCAATGTCGCAATGCAGTTACGTTACAATAATAAAAAATCGTATAATTTTTTAGTTATGCGAAAATAATCACTCGATCGTTAACTGAATTTATGTTTCCTTCTTGAAATGAAAAATGTGATTAAATTGTGCGTTTTTTAATGAGACCAACTTAAATGCGGAAGTTCAGTAAGTAGTTTTCGAATTTAAGCCATACATTTGTAGAATAAATGTCCTATCGTTGCACAAGTATCACAGCTATACACCACAGATTTAAATTGACGCTACTAATTAAGTCAGGGGAATTTTATAGCTTAAAATAAACCGAAAATCAAGAATAACAAAATTGGAAACCTCATTTTTAAGAAAATGCAGTTCAAAAATTTGTCATGTATTCGTCGATTTATTTAATTTTCGACTAAGCAGTAGCTAACAATTGACAGGAGATTATTCTTAGAGGATATAATTTGAAAAGAGTGACCGAAAAAGTGACCCATTTTTAAGCCGGCAATTGGTTTCTGAGATACAAGGAATCAAAAAAGACCTTATTCATGACGCATCAATCCGTACGCTTTGCGGACTTTTATGTTGGTCAAGTAATTAAAAAAATTGTTCTCTTTTACTTACTTCGCTACCAATCAATTAAAGTTCAAATTAACAAGGTCCTACTAACGATGACGACAATGATGAGTAATAAATGAAATTAATGGAATGGCTTAGGTCACTTGTAGTGAATACTACAAAATATAAGTTACTGCTTTTCCCGTGTTTTCATACATATATCAAACTTTTCATACTATTTTGGTTATTTTTATTTTCTATGAATTAGTTCGATGTCCTCTTTTAGATAAATTTATATTTATTTATCGGCTTTGCTTTTCATTTAGTTCTGGTTTATAACTATTAGTATAGAAAATTTCATCTTGGACTACTCCAAGTTGTAAAACGAGTTAATCTTGAACGGAGTTTTCACTTAATAATTGCTTCGATTCTTCATCTCAAAATTCTCACTCAAAATGCGCTCTACAATGTAAACTATTCTCAAATCTCTGATACCATTTTCTGCAAGTTTTATGCATTATTGCACTGCATCTCGTCCAAAGCAGAATATTTGACAAGTATTTTTTAACTTGGCCTATTCTACGTTTGAAAATAGATCAAAAATATGGAATAAAATTTTTTTGTAAGATCTTTTCTTTTCAAGAAAAATAAATTTGGAAGTTTATTATGCACGAGCACAAAGCCTAAGTTCTTAATTAAACACGTTCAAACTCTATTTTCTTGGAAACGAAGCCTGAAACGCAAAAATTTTATTTTACATTTTTTACTTGTTTCCGCACGTAGAATAACACCATATTGATTGCTTACGCATATTTAATTCGTAATTTATCAAAAGTTTCTGTATACTTGACAAATTTCTAAACTCCATTGTGTAGAAAACGGAGCGTTATAATAAACTCTGTTCTATATTTCTGAATTATTTATTCATGTAAATTCACGTCCTGTCGTCTTGAATCAGTTCGATAACACTTTGTATAAATAATAAGACTGGTACTTAAAAATTCTCAAATAATGGGGACATGGTAAATTAATTACCGAATTAGTACTTTTACGCTTAAATCTATTTTAAAATGTACCTTTTTTTAATTATATTGAACAATTTTTTTCATACAAATACGATGAGAGATAAGAGAGTTATATCATAGTGTTTGATACCATAAAAGGAAACCGTGACTCAAAAAAGTTTAAGAAAATATCTTGTGTATGAAAGAATGGATATTATACGTAATAACTGTTTTAATAACCTATATTATTTATATATCGTGACAGATAAAGAATACACAGGCATTGTACCCCCTTTTTGTGTTTACTATATACACATATTTGATTCATAATTTTTTATAAATTACACCTAATGTCAAAGTTAAAGTTTGTCACAGATACTACTGATATGTATATCTGATCGATTTACATCGTGAATCTGACTCGAAGTTATACGACAAGTAGCTATATTATCACTAGATGGTGAATATCTATGCTACTTTATATTTTTTGAATATAAATAACAAAGTGCTATACTTTGGATATTTTAAATAATCTTTTTTGTATAGATATCTGAAGAAAGGAAGTCATAAATTCGTATGTTTATAATTTTTCAGGTAAAAGGTTCTCCACGTGCTTTATAAAAAGCAGAATAAGAAAGATATTTAAAAAATGAAATATTATTTACATGTATTTATAATTCATATTTATAAATTACTTATACTTAGAAAATTTATAATTTACATAATGTTTCAGTTGCATTCTACCATATTAGAATTTCTATATATCAGTTAAATCGATAAATAACAATAAATATGTAAATTAGAAATATTTGTATTAGGAATGTCTAAGGAATTGTAAATTCAATGTACTACGAAACATTTTGTTCCGCAGACAAACTGTAGCATACGTAGTTTTAAAAGCATCGTGAGGATTCTCGTCATTCATAAGCATGAACGCACTACATACGCACTATTCACACGCTTCTGGGTAAAACGCAAAGAGAATTTCATGGAAGAAACCAAAAGAGGAGTACGTATTTAACCGCAGCTGCGGTAAATAATGTCGCTAAAGCCCGGATCTTATTTGATGAATTAAATCGCCACTGTCATTAAGCCCCATTTCGCGAAATTAGTTACGCCGTTAGCGAGAAATTACAACAGTGGTGTGCCTCATGCTTGACTTCAACGTAATTGTCAACAGCCAATAATAGAAAACTATTTACTGAATTAGTTGCTACCTTTAGGCAACGTAAAATTTGTTTTAACGAATTGTAATTTCAGCAAATTTCAATTCAAGATCGGCTTACTATATTCGGTAACTTGAATATTTCGCGATTTGCTTTTCAATGACTTGCTGTTCATCTTGGTATAAGTGCGTATATCGTGATTAGACTGCAGATGTTTACGCAAATCTATATTTTTATGAATATACATCGTGTTTTTATCAGAGAACCTGTGAATGTCTCAAAATGTTTCTAACAAATGTACGATTTCGGGGGGATTTGAAGCTCGCTCTTTTATTTTTAAATGGGAACTACGTAAATTTCTTATTCCACATTCTTGTAACCGACGTCGAGATAGTTTCGCAGCAATACTTTTTCCCATTTGTATTTTTTCCATCTAATTATCAAGATATGAAATTTCAAAGTTGCCGACATTGACGTTATTCGATATACGCAATGTCGACGACATTGTGGGCAGTTACCGTTTCTTAATTCTTCCAAAACAACCAGTCAGTTTAGCTAATGACATAGCTGATGCAACATCCAGCTTTGTGTATTTTCGTTCCATAAGAATCAATGGAAAGAATGTTTTCCACAGTCCAAGAAAATATATAATTGGTTCTAACTTTATATTGCAGCGTAGTATTATAGTGCAGTGAGTGAAAAATTTCACGAACGTCGCCCAAGTAAAACCAAAACAAAGACATTCAGCAGTGAACAAAATTTTAGGTATATTTAAAAAAGCTGGAAGCGTGATAAAAAAGAAACACCAGCGTAACAGTTGGCCAGAAACTGACGAAATAAACTTATTGACTGCATTTACCAATTGCCACGCGACATCCATTCGGGCAGTGGCAATCAACAGTGGACTTCCCAGCTTCAGTGTCTACAGTGTTTAAGAAACAAATAGGTTTAAAGCGTACAAACCCGTACAAGAGTACAGAAACTTTCCAATCGCGATTTCGTATTGAATTTCAATAATGGATATTTAGTAAAATTGCTAGTGCTTCTCATTTCGTGCGTAATCTCATAATTACGGTCGAATGTATTTTCTGTACGGATGGAATAGTATGCGAGAATTCAACGAGAATGGAAGAATGTGTGAAAATATCGGGTCGGGTCAGGTGGAGAATTTTTCTCGGAATCGGGCCGGCTTCCCGAAAGTATCTCGTAATCCGAAAAAGTCGACATTCCCGAGACTTTCCGGGTTTTTGAGAATTCTGAAATTATATAGGCTAGAATATACAAAAGAAACAATAACGAAATATGTGGTGGACATAATGTTTTATTATAAAATATAATTTATTATATCAAATTTTATAATTCTCGGGAATCCGGGTAATCTCGAATTACAAGATACTTCCAGATCCCGACCTGACTCAACCTGTTCTCTTCACAATCCGTCCCGAGTATCGAGTTTCCGACATTTTCAGGTTCTCGCGCGCATCTGGTGAAAATAACATTCAGTGTGGGATATCTGTCATAATTTGGTGCGGAATCCATAATCGTCAAATGATTGGACCACTTACTTTTTTGATAGTGCAATTAACAGAGACATTTATTTACAATTTTAAAAGACACGCGTGTCCACTCTTTTAGAAAATATGCCGCTTGTATTAGATACAAAATTATAGTTTCGGCAAGACGGTTCCCGTTCTCGCGTTGCTGTATAAGTACGAAATTGGTTGGATATTAATTCTCACCTCTTAAAAGATGAATTAGGTGTGCTGATCCTATTTCCGAGTCATATTTCCCCGCTTGTGACTTTTTTTGGTGGTATTTAAAACAAATAGTTTTTAGTACGGCAGTCAACACTGTGCATGAACTGCGCAGAAAGATTTCAAGTGCTTGTGAAACAATAACAATAGAAATACTAAAAACTGCAGAGCAAGAACTCTTAAGAAGGATGGAAAGTTGTATTGTAAACACATAGAGGGTTCTGCACAGAGTGATAATATTTAGCACACACACACTCAATCGGCTCTTTTCAGAGCCACCATGATGTACAGGGTGTATAAAAGGTAAGTGTAAAAACCATCGTAGCGTGATTCTACGCTTCCTCTGTATCGGTGGAAATTTGTAAAAAGAAGTTCGTGCAAAATTGACATTGAACATGATTTTCAAAGACAACATTTTTATCGCGATATATCGTGATCCTCACGAGGAACAAAAGTCACGAAGGAACCATGAATCGCAAATGATCCCTTCTCCAAGAAAAAAATGTTAAAGTTTCAATAATTCCTAAAGTTGCTTCATTCACAATGTGTCTTCATCCTGCGATCAGATGCACAGAGAATAATACATATTGTTGCACGTAGATGACCCAGATGCTCCATTATATATTCCATATCTTCCTTTCTTTGATCCTTCTTTTTCTTCTTTTTCTCTTTCTGTCCATTTTAAACAGCCTCGAACTTGCGTTTCCACATGTCCGCCAACTTTTTCCTCAAGATTCTGTATTGTTTTTGCACAACATCTGAGGTCTACTGATAAACAAGACTTTTAACACCCGTTAGATTTTTCCACAAAGCCATAAATAAATTTGTATTTATTTATTTTTTATAAAACGATTTTTTTATAAAACGTAGCTTTTGAGTTTAAGCTTTAAATGCGGCATAATCGTGTTATTATTAAACAGTTATCACAATAAATAGTAAAGAATACACAAACGATTGATCTCAGCGATTCTAAAACTAGATTAATTAAAAGGTTATTCCAATTAAAAGGTTACATAATTATAAGTGTTTATAAATCTATATAATCATAAATGTTTTCAATCCTTAGAAGTTATATTTTATAAAAAGTTAAATCGAGAATTCCTTTACTACTATACTTGAAAGAACGAGCTTAACTTTTATTTGACAATTTTCTAGATGCGTCACGAATTGAAGACTCGACTTGGAGCGTAGATACGAATATGTGTGCGAGTTTTTTATTCGAAGTCTATCCAATATCATCCGTTGCTTCGCTTAAAATTGCTAATGACGATGTTTTTATGACAAATCTTTTATCAATTTGTATTAAAATTTTGGTGGTATAAAATTTGGTCGTTCATTGTTTCATTAATAGTCATATCGTTCCATCGAAGTTTCTCTTTATAATATCGTGCAAAGTCAGTTGAGGGATTTTTAGAACAATTCTCCAGCAATAAAATATTTATGGTAAGTAGCAAGAATTCATTGTCAGCAAAACGCCCATGCAATAAGATAGAGACACGGACAACTATATTTTTCCTTCTTCAGTTGCTGGATATTTACTTTTCGAGATGTCTAGAATATTATTTTCGACATGTTTTATTATCAGTGAATTGCATTATACTTTTAGTGAAAAACTCCTGAACCTGTATTGTTGAATTACAATTGTATGTGTTTCGACTGTTGTAATAATGGTAGCAAACAGTAATGTACTTCAAATCGAATTCGATAATGTCGATAATATTGTTGTCCGTAAGACATTCTGCATCCAAAAACAATTTAATATCGTAATTTGAGCAAATTTGTATCGTCTCTTTGAAATCTTAGTTATGAGGTTATATAGTGAGTTTCATAAGAATTCACACAAATTTAATTGAAATTTCATTTCTGTGGTAGAAACAGATTTTAGTGAATTTAAAGAAATTTTATAGTCGGCTTTTATATATTCGGAAAATGTCTTATCTATAAAAACATAGAAATAATATCTTTATTAATGAAAGTTAAAAAAAATAAAGCAGACATATTTTAGTGGTAGATATGTAAAAATTATATAATTATATAGAAATATAAGTAACAATCATAGATAATTCTATATGTAGATAGTATCATATAGAATTATAAATAAGTTTTATTTCTTTAATCTTATCTTATTTGTATCATAACTAGTCTTCATACCTTTAGTATGGTAATAATTTTTAATAAATTTTAAAGAATTTTTCTATCATGAAAAAATTAAGTTTCGCGGAACTTTATAGCATGCTCAAAATTTATATTTGTATAACGATTCACTTGAGATAGGACATTATTTCTCACCTTGAGTAAGGTATCTCTTATAAACCATTTTATATCTTATAAATATCTTTGCAAAATTTGTTGAAATAGAAAATCTTCGTTACAAATACTGTGATAATTGGAATTTTCAAGAAGTTTAATTCGAGAACAATATAATTTCTGTAGAAACAAAATAAACAGGTTTATGAGTTACTAAATTTATTTGATAATACTGATAACTTATAGAATATAACAGAGTTGAAATTAGTAATTTATTATTGAAAAGTATGAAATATATCTGGGCTATGATGGTTTGAAAATTGGTATAATAATGTGATATTTATTTCTCAACAAATTTAAATTAAATATATTTTTCGATCCATATAATTTATAAATTGAAAATTGAAAAAGTATATCGGTAAATTTAAATATCCCCGTTTCTTCAAATTTGTAGTTTAAACGTCGTAAATAGAAATCGAAGTTTCGAATTTTAAATTACATGTAAATTCAAAAGTATTCAGTTTTTCTTATTTGTTACAGTGAGTTGTCACAGTGAACAAGACAATTTGCTTGCTAGCAGCAGCTACAGCGAAATTGCAATCGTATTTCATTGGGTTACAATACGTTTGACGTAATAACGACTCGCAATTTCCAAGTATGCAAACCCATAAACATGACCAGTACAATCAGTTGGAATCGTTCTTGGATACCGACATCTTGTCGGCAATTAGTTGTTATGCATTCATAGACGCCTGGTCGGGATTTACAGTTAGGTTCTGTGTATACAGTTATACGGCAATGGCTGCAGTTACATCGATCCACGCGCAACCATTCGAATCATGACTTCTATGAATACCATATAAGGAAACGATAATTCCTGACAAAAGAAACCCACCATTCCTTGTTAATGCGGTCACTTTAAAATAAATTTATACAAAAACAGAAAAATACCGATCAATAATCAATAACTTTAATTAGTGCACAAGTAAAATATATAAATTTAAAAAATGAAGAAGAAACGATTATTTGAAAATGTGCTAAAAGAAGAACGTAATTTGCTTAATCAGGTATCATTCAAGTAATTGAATGTAATGATAATATACTGGCAAACCTGTGCATGTTGAGCACTTGTGATAATCATATAGCCTACTATTATTAGGTACTACATATTACCCTAGGTAATAATTATTAGCAATTATTATAGGTAGCAATTATTCAAGTCGTATCATTAAGCTAAAAACCTGGCGAGCTCATTGCATTAACATTGCGATACATTCTCCATTAAGCCAGTGCTTTTCCTGTTCTGTTGGATAAATTTTTTGGATGAAGGCATTTCTAACATAGGCAAGAAAGGTAAGTCTCTAACAGCTATGAGGTAAAAATGGAAGAATATTTGACTCAAATCGTGAATCTGAAATTTATCTAATTAAATACAGACTCTTTGAAAGTGTTTTATTTTTACAACCCATTGTATGATTACATACCTTTTTATATGATTGCCACGTGTGTTCGATATATACAGGTTTGCCTGTATATGTATTATTATTAAATTCGTTTTCTTAATTAATTTCTTTTTTTCAGTACGTCACTAAATAAAAATCATTTAAAACATTTTTTATTTTAAATATATTTTACATTTATATTTATTATATTTATCAACCATATATTTTATTTTTTACTCTTTAGTCTTCAACTGTCATCCGACAATATACATTGAACCCCATTGTAAGATAAAAAGAGTTTTTCAGACTTCACCTCAGCCAACTTTAACGATTGCTTTTAATAAAAATGTTTAATTTATGAAATTATATTGTATTGTTATCCGAAATGAGCGTGTGTTCCAAAGTTCAGCTTGCTGGCTGGTTGGTAAGCGGGCAAAATTTCGTTTACAAAATTCCACCCAGATAGACAGGAAAACGGAAAAGTAAGCTAAATAAAACACATTGAGAAAAAATTTTTCAAACGTATCCTTTTCAAACATTCCTTTCAAAGGGTAAGATTAATTCTGTATTTTTTAAATATCACCATATATTTGTTGTATTGTTACACTATAGTAGAAGATGAATTCAGTGATGATGCATACTTACGACGAACGTCACTCAGCTCGAAAAAGTATGATTTTCAGAAGAAGCTGTTTTGAATGTAATTAAATAAAATTTATGAGTAAAAGGAATAATGCTCATAAAACTGTACTTTCTACTAGTTTTTAAGCCCCAACAGCGAACCTTGTAGTCAGGGCTTAGTTTGCAATAAGATGCATTAGTAGAATACAGCACAATGTTATATAAACCAAGAGCGAGATAATTGCTCTCTCTCTCTCTCTACCAGCCAAATTATAAAGACAAATAAATGAGATTTTCAACTAGTCAAGGAGTGTCGTTGCAACATTTTCATAGTCGTAACTCGAAAATCGCGTTTTTTGAATTTTGCTGCTTTTGTGATAACATGTGTCATCTTATTTGTCTGATCTCATAATAATGTAATTTATTTCTAAATTACCACCTGTGATTTTATCGTCGGCGCATAACACTGAAATTATAACGTTTCCAAACAGATGAGTTGTGCCACCTTTTAATCCAATCCAGACATGCAACATTGTTAAAAAGAACAGAACTCCGCATTGTAGAATGTGGAACTCGATGTGTACACTTAGTCTGATTACTCTTATGGTACAAGCATTTGTGTGAGAATCGTGAGAATCCATTTGTTAGCGGAACGCTAGCGTTATGTATTAGCGACGTCAACGATTCAATCACGATTCTAAAGTAAATGTGTAATATCAGATGATTAAAATGATATACGTTCCGTAACGTTGAAATTACTTTCTTTAGTTTAAAAATGTGACAAGGAAAGTGAATGATACTATTTGAAAAATACGAAATAATTCTTATTTTTTTATGTGAAAAGATGCTGGTTTCAAGAATTTGACTACATCAACGAATTCCCTGTTTAATATTAACGAGCTTTTGCTCGAAACTATCCGAAGCAGCTTAGATATGGTGCCGATCTAGCGCACTATTCTACACATCTCCATTAAAGAAAACTAATCGTGTCAAATTTTATCTTCCTCGAAACCATTCAACATTTATCTTATATACATATATGCTTTACTAAAATCATTATGTTTGATTACGTGCTCCATCTTGTATAAAAAACTAAAATATCTGTATGAGAGTTGTATAAAAGTTAATGAAAAATGGAATACATCAAAAGGTTCGTTTTTCACTATTAGATGCCTACTTATTCAGACGGATATCCCAATAGTACAAAACATTGTACTGGATCTATCAATTAAATATTTCATACGCTTTATAAATCATCCAAATCCTGACATCATTCAAACCACCTCACACATATCCAACAGAAGACTCAAACGTAACCATCCGTTAGACGTAATAGACAGTTAAACTCATTTTACCCTTCTTGTTACTGACTTACATAACTCTTATATTAACTGCAATAACAATCCACGCTAAAAGGAAACATAAAGCAGGATGTGTACAATTGCCATCGCAAAAGTTCAAGCAACAATTTACAACAACTATCAGATACTTCAGTGAAACTATAAAATTGACATTTTTATATGTAATAGTTGATGAAAAGAAGGCAACTTGTTCCATAAAAACGGTTTCTATTTTGCAGAAGTAAATCATTGAGAATTGTTAAAATTATCGAAAGGAATTGTTCTCAAATATTTTTTCCAAATATATTTTAAATACTATTTAAATTTATTGCGTTGTATGTTCACGGGTGCGTACGTATATGTCAACAGGATATTATTATAAAATAAATATTAAACATTCAGTCTTAAAATAGTTATGTCTTTATGGAAATCTTATCTTCTTATGGCCTCTTATAGCGTTTCATATATAAAATAAATAAGCTAATTAATCCGCTACTTTTTATTTACAGCGTACATATAATCTAAAATATTCCAAAAACGACTATATAGCAACAGTGTGTGTAATAATAGATATCAAAATTGTACATTATACAAATAAAGAAATACAAAAAGTCGGCTTATAATATAAATTTAAAAGTAAGTATATCGGGGCGTGAGAGTAAGAAATATTTGTGAATATATTCTATGTACATACAAATGTAACAACATTCCAGAAGTAAGGTAAGAAACGTTGGAAGTAAAGCCAGCGTTTAATCTCGTGTTGGTGGTGCTTATATCTACCGACACAAGACACATTGAAGCAGGAATTTCAATTTTAACTAGGCAACTTTATTTATGTCTCGACAACTCATTCATCAGAGAAACATTATCGACACGCGGCTATATCTTAACTCGTGGTCCTATATTTCTACTTGCGATTGTATTACTTAATCTTTCATTAATCCCCAGTCAGTAATCAGATATTGTTTGAGATACAATTGTGATTTATGAAATATTTCTGGCTTGCGTGGTGGAAATAAATGCATTCCACATATTTTCTATCGCATTTCTAAACATATTGGTCATAAGATATTTCAAAATATGCACACTTTGTTCGTTTCAATGGACATACTGATATTTATTTAATTATTCAAAAAGGGAAAAATTTTTTTATATAAAATTTATTTGATTTAATGGACGAAACCTAGCAGAATATCTAATTTTATTTCAAAATTATTAATAATTATGTAGAGAAGGTGGGATCGCCACACGCATTTTACTAATTTTGATATAAATTGTCAAGGCAACATTCAGATTAATTCCGCTTCTACGTCAGTATAATTGCCGCTGAGCTTTAGTTTCCAAAATATACATAAGAATATTTTTCATAACACGTACTGCGTTTTTAATTTCTTTAGATCTCTATTCTTAACTCGTATTGTAAGAAGTATTTTTATATACATCTTAGAGATTAAAGATGAATAACGTTTATACGATAGGTAATACCATACAATTTGATGAGTATCTTCGATTTTTTTTAAACTGTAATATATTTACTTTGTTTACTTGTTTTACTTTATTACAAGTACTTTTAATTTCATTTTGAAAGTAAACTTAAACCAAACTTGAAGCTAATTATAAAAATGGAAATTAAGTAAGTAAACAGGGAACAGGTAGTAAAGAACATTAATTTAATATTTATTGATAATAGATACAAATAAACGAAAATAACAAATACAGAATAAATAAAAAATGGAACTTATTAATTATTTGGGTCGCTATTGATTTGTGCTCAGTAGCTTTTCAATTTCTTTATCATAATTGTGAATATCATTTATAGCTGGAAATATGTTTGGATTTTCATTATTTGGGATTTTTGTTAGATTGTGATTAGGTCTAGTTTTGGTCCTAAAGAAAAGTTAAAAATATCTAGTTTTTTGTAATATTTTGCGTATCTAAGTAGTCCTTCTTAACATCATGTTAAATTTTGAAAAAATAAATATATTTACCACACATTATACTGTTACCGTACAATATGCAGTAAAATTATTTAAAACATTGTCGTTGATAACATATACCAAGGTCAATGAAATCAGTGAGCTGTATCCTTTTCCATACAATTATCAAATTTTATCATTTATACAAGTTACAAACGCAATTTTTTGTTTTCTAACAATATATGTATATTTCTATTATTCTATTCTTTATTTATTATGCGTGTGTTATCGCTTCAGATTTTTCTTCTAAATTGTAATAAATAGCACATTTTCTATCTACAGCATAGTTTACATAAAACTGTGCTGTACATGAATTCGATATACACATATCTATACTATTTCGTTTCATGTATCTTTGTCTGCTTACATTACTAGTGTTGAATACTATTCTCTTCGTATTGGTACAATAACTACACACAAAGTTCTTTTATGACTTTAATGAATATTAAAAACAATATCAATCATTTTGTGCACAAATTCCCATGTATTGGAGAAGAGTTACTGATAAAAGTTGTATGTTGTACTATGTTGTACTACGTTTATTTTCTATATTTTCTTTCAGCCATACTATCTTGAAAATGAAAAACAGGGTAATCCTGCCAATATTTTATACAGTCCAAAATAAAAATATTGTTTAAAAGTAGTAATAGAAATACTATATTAGGGTACTATCCAAGTTCTGTCCGCCAATTTATCACATTTATCGTTAAGAGAAAGAGTTGTTGCTGCAAGCTCGCAATTATTTAGTCTTTTGCACATAAACTGTTTTGTTCGAAAAGAGGTGAACATTTGTCATTATATATTAGATATCAATCATTATAAAAACCTTTGCGAACTGCTGATTATAGAGTGACTAGTGAAAATATTTCATTCATTACTTATTATAATGATATAATAAAAGGTATACGTACGTATATAACGAAATATTGACACTTGTAAGATTGAAATATTTATATATATATATATATATTTATTTATTTATTTAATTTAATATATATATATGATACCATATGATATTGTATAAATTTTGTTTAAAATAATGGGCATGTAATTGTAGTTTCAATTAGAATGGCAGCATCCAGTACTACATCTCTATAAATACCAGTTTTCAGATGACTTCTTCTAACAGCAAAAGACTGGTCTTATGAGGTAAAAGCTACGGAAGTATAATATTTGTGTTGCGTGTTAACGAGAAAATAATGATAGGAAAATCACGTGAGAGTGAACGAGACGAGATGATAAGTTCAACTTCTCAGCAATTATTTAAAGAAATGATAAACGACACAGGATGTTCTGGAAGGACTATTCCAAGAATGAACTATGATGAGCACACCAACATGATTGTTACATTGTTTCGTGTGACTACATGAATCTATTAATCGGAATGACCAACTCATTCCAACATGTAACTATTTCGTGGAAATTCTGCGTCGGTACGAGATCTACAAAAAAGGTACATGATATAATTACTGAATGAAACACTTTAGAATTACGTTATGGGACGATAATATTTCCTACGTTGAATGTATAATATATAGCATAGTTATATAATTAAAGGAAATAATTAAAGATAATATCATTGTTTGTAAATAACGAATTTTTCGATTTCGTTCCAAGATTAGACATTTTTAATACAGTTTTCCCTTAAATTTATGAATTGCTAAATATATTTTTGTGGATGTTTGAATATTTTTATTAATTGCGATTTCTTTTAGAATGTATAAATAAATGGGTATAAATTATAAACTTTAACGAATAACGAAATTGGAGCAACATGCAAAAAAATAAGTTAAATAACATAATATAATATTTTTTATGAGGAAATTCGATCTATTCCCTAATAAATACATAATATCATATAACATAAAAGTTCCTATTTAAAAAATAATATAATTGCAAAGTGTATTTTTTTACATTATTTATATTTATGCATTATTGCACTTGGGAAAGAAATATAATTGCGGACATGAAGCCCACTTTGAACCATTCACCATTTTTCCTAAGCGTTTTCTTCTAACGTTAACTAAAATAAAATATATAAACTAAAAGAAATTAGAAAAAATGATATTTATTTAAAAATTTAACAAACAGAAGCAAACAATTGTCTCAATCAGGAGAACCTGTATATTATTAGTATATTCAATTTCTTAGTGATAGCTAATTAAGTCAATTATTTCCTTCTATTTAGTACATTTTTAAACAAAATGATATTTTTTTAATTTCCTAAATTTATATATTTAATTTTTACTTTTTAGTCTCAAATTATATACATTGGATTCCATTATGGGATACAAAGATTTTTTCAGATTTCATCTCAGTTAATCAGGCAATTATTTTCAATAAAAAGATTGTAAATTTTTTAATTATATAAAAAATGAGCATGTGTTCCACATTTCAGCTTTTTAACTGGCCGCGGAATGGATGAAATTTCGAATTGCAAATACAGACAAACAGAGACATAAGCTAAATATAATAATTGTACTCTTTATTGTAGTTTGTTTCATTTAGTAGTTTTTTCGATGATATAGAAAAGAATAGTTGCAGTTGTTTACTACCCTATTTGCACTTTTGTATTATTTAATTATGTTATAATTATATTGATCCAACATTTTCACATATCGATGAATAAACAAGTTAATAATCATTTAATCTGAAAAGATGTTAATTATATATGAAAATCGAAAACAGCGTTGGACATTACTCAATTTGTTTTGAATAAATATTTATTTCACCATAAAGTAATTATCTGAATAAATTAATTTTAATCAAACATTTCATCCACATAATCATCATTCATTAATCCTACCAAGTTCGTCCCCAATAATGATAATTTGTAAAATTATTCGAATAATGATACGAATAAGCGTTTTCGCCGACCAGCGTAAGTTTTAGCATTAATTTATCAAACAGTAATAAATTTTGTGATTCAACGTTTAAGGAAAAGCTAATTGGATAATAAAACTTGGAAAAATATTGCGACATGTTCGGTAATTCAGTATTTTACTTCATGCATCTGCGATATAATACTATAATATAAACAAATTTTCGATCGAATAAATACTTATCTTTAGAAATTTTTATTCTATCAGATATTTATCCGTTAGTGATGAATAACGCTTTATTTCTTATTTTTACCTGTTATCTGTTACTACTAAAACATTTAAGATATTTTATTTGATGACGAAAGAAACTTGGATTTTTTCAATAGCGTATATACTTGTGCTTTTATATATTATAGATTTGCACATATACGTGTGTTTGTTTTTTGGGATTCTATACATGAACATGTTTTAAATATATACTGTCAGAAAAATGGCTTTAAATGGCAACTGTATAGACATGAATGTCTTATCGAACTCGTTTGAAGAGTGCCGGGTGCTGCATGAATTTAACACGGTTGGTACTTTGATCGGCACTCTGATTTAAACGTTTCGATTTTTCGAGTGAGTTGGGCAAGGCATATTATTTTAATATTCTGATTCAACCTCTCTTGTATAATAATTCCCATACATAACGAAGAGGATTTAAAATAGGAAGCCGAAAAAATTTAATTTAATCTTTTATCGACAATATAGTAAGTATGATAACGTAATAGGTACTTATTAATAATTCGTAACTACTTGCATTGTATCATTAAAACACATTACATAATTAATATTTAATACGTATCCAACAATATATACTTTAATGGAACTATACTGGTCTTATAGCTATGCAACCATCTAAAATATGCAATTCTTATAACGTAGTGTATAAGTTAACGAATGGTATTATTTCAAGTTTCTCACTTATCGATATACTCGTATGGTACATTTAACCTATAACTGATTAGTTACGCCTATTATTTAGTTCTACCTGTTAAGTGAAACGGAAACTTGAAAAAACCTGTAAAATCATTTTCAGTTGATAAAGACAAAACAACTACGTTGCATTCCAGACAAGGTAGGTACAGGGCAAGCCTGTACGGCTGTACGACATAAATTAAGTAAAACACATAACTTGCCAACTACATAGCGTACGTTGATCGAGGCCCCGTTTTCCTTCAGCTTTGGCCAATCTAATCGATGGACCTTTATCTCAACCGCAATGAAAATAACTGGCCAGGCAAATTCTTCCTACAGCAACCGAGCAAAGTTCTTGTACAACTTTCTATGATAAGTGACAAGTTACGTATACTGACAGCGAGCGTTATTTAAAATCATACATCTTGATACTAGCAACATTTTTGTTTGTAAAATGCATTCATTTTGTAAGCTACCCGAAATAAGGTGGCATAATGACGTGAAATCAATGTTCGAAACGAAAAAACAAACAGATACAAGAAAAGTTTCTAAGAAATATGAGTTTACTAGCGAACCTGTCAAAACCAGAACATGATACAAAAAAAAAAAAAAAAACAGTGGAAATATCAACAGAAAATATTATCAATGTCTTCGTCCGAAGCTTTCCATAATCGTCGAAAATAACAAACACAGATCAAGATCTAATGATGGTATGTTTAGTCTAACCGAGCGAATATTCGCTCTTCCCCCACTCTAGTAAAATTAAAATGTGAAAGTGTACGCGAACACTTGTCCGCTGTTCGACAAAAGGATAAGCAAACAATTTCATGGCGCATTCTTGCCACTACAGAGCAGTTTAAATGAAATAAGAAGCTGGACGCGCAAGTGGAAGATAAATTTGAATACAAATAAATCAATACACGTTTAGACAAAAGACCAAAAAACTCACCTCATAACCAAAAGAAAGAAGGTTTACACAAAATAAACTGGTTACTTCGATATAAATCAGCATTAACACTCAGCAACAAACTGCAGTTATACAAAATTGCTATGATACCTATCTGGACTTATGGGATTCGATAGTGTGGCTGTGCCAAACAGTCAAATATAAACATAATTCGAAGCTTTCAGAATAAAGAACTTTCTATCCGCTGTGCTATAGATTAGCGATGAAACCCTATACGAAAACTTACACATTACCTGTTCGAGACTAGCACTTTACCAAATCATACAATGACCGACTGTAAACTTACTCAAATGACTTGGCAAACAAACTTCCTAACGACAAAGGCTACGTGCGAAGTCTCAAGAGCCAAATGAAATAATTTAACGAAAATCCTATAAAACTAACAACATCAGACTAAAGCAATAGAAAAAGGACACGCTATCGAGCGTCTGCCTTGCAAATGTCAATATTTCACGTCCGGACTGCTGATAGATTCCACAGAGAGTCTGTTGTAGTTACATTATATTAATTAAAAAAAAAATTCTTACGCGTGTTTTAGTTAAGTTTAAATGACAGTCTCGTTCGTCATGAAGGCATAGCTGAGCGGCGAAGAAATTCTTTTTTTAATTTTACTAGAGCAGAGGAATAGGAAGCATTCCTACAGAAAAATATTCCAAAGACAAAAAGAAATATGAAATAAAGATGCAAGAATTCGGGGAATATCGTTTATCGGTAGCACAGAGATACGTGCAACTATAAAACTGGTTCACTGCACAAAAATACTTATACATGGACCAGATGTTATTAAGAAACCTATGCATAATCCATGTAGCAGAACTTGGAGAAGCTCAAAAGACCAGAAATAAAGACAATAAATTGTTCAAAGAACATCATACATGCAAAATATAGAGGAACAAAAGAAACACAGATTTATTTGAGTCGCTCAAAAGCCATGCTGATTAACTCCATAAATTTGGAGTATATAGAAAAATGACACGTATATAGAAGCACTGATTTTTTTTAATTTACCATTTATAATATAGAATTTGCGGTTATTCATGATAAACAAATGTATGAAAGTAAGACTTCTTCTTTTACATGTTGCGATAATATGAAATTGATAAATGTATAGAAAGTGGAGTTGATCAGCTTGGTTTCTGAGAGACTCGTTTAATAAGTTCGTTCGATAGAGATATGTTAAATTTAACGACGTTACCAGCGGATTATTTGGCCGAATCAGACACTGAAACGGAATCTGAAATTGCCATATCATCGTCAGATATTGAAGTATAAGGTAATGTAATAGCATTCTAATGATAATTCTAATAATAGTTTATTTAATACTCTTATATTAGAGAAAAGAATCGAGTTCTTGTGATTTTAAGAGCCCTTGCTCATTTAAAATTCATTCGGAACGACCTGGCATATTAAAATTAGCATAAATCTCAACTTTTGTTAACCGTAACTCTTTAACTATTGAGTTCTGAGAGTATGTTTATATGATATGAGTCTAATTTCATCTAAATCTTTAAAATTTCAAATAAACATACCAAAGGATCGAAAAAATAAAATTAAAATAAATAATTAAGCTATTTCGTACGTGGTCTGGTCTAAAAGCAATGTATTTTCTGCTAGTAATAGCTTTAAATATAACGGGTGACAAAAAGGACCGACGCGCCAGGTCTTTGATTGCCGATTTCCACGTAAATCGTACGAATTTTATGCAAAGTTATTCAAAAAGGCGGGATGCTTGTCTGCCATAAAAATAAATTTCTGCATTTCGTGGAAATTCGTTGCGACTCCACCCAGTGCGGGGCGGAAGTGTATCCGCGAGCGAAACAACGATGTGGGTCTTATGTTCGATTAACTGTATCGAAATTTGCATAATTCCCGCGGTTGCCTGATGCTGTTATATCCCGTAAAACGCTACCTTATTCTGTTCACCGCGAAATTATTTGAATAAGACAGAGATTGACTCATGCGTCGAACAGAAACTCGAACCATTCGAAAGATTTAAAGTTTAAAAGTTCTTAGAACTTATAAAACATATTAGGTTGTTGGATACGGATGAAGTGAGCAAATAAATTTGATAAAACTTTCAATTTTTATAATTTACAGAAGATAATAGACATTTACTTGTCAATAACATTTTTGTCTTTACATATGAGAAAGCATTTGTCCAAATTCGTCCAATGTCCTGTGTAATTTCATTACTTTGTGTAATTGTGAGACTTTTTTGAACGAAAATGTTATTCAAAGTATTTGAAAATACGAAGTTACCATCAAAATGGATTTTTTGATTCCGTATAAAAGGCGTACACTAATTATTAGTTTCCACTTTTTAGGCATTTTTTAGTACGTACATGACAAGAAACTGCTATATAATGCATATGTGTGGCAAACTAACTAAAACATTTAATTCCTCATTATTCAGAACTCCTTTTAGTAGAACACATGGTTCATTTCCATTATTTGTATTTTCGGACATAATTTTTTCATTTCTCTGTTTCCCTTTCAATATAAAAATCACAATCATCCAATTGAATATATCACTTCATCATCATATGTACAACATTTTATCTTTGTTAATACAAATATTGCATCCAACTTATGCCTTTTATCTATATAAATATTGTAGGTACTTTGTAATAAGCATCGCATGTCGTTTTAAGTGCGTAATAAACAAAAGAAGTGAAGAACTCGAATTTGATTTTGATCCGTTATTCGTTTTGATACTTATGTAACTTTTTGTTTTATATTAAAATAATTAAATTTGTAGGTAACATTTTCTCCGTTTTCCAGTAAAGTAAATTAATCAACAAAAATCAACTCGGAATGAATAATGAAAATCAAATCATATTTGAAATATACTATAAATTCATAGTCAATTAATATTTGTAGCAACAGTATACGTAATATCCGTAAACCTTTCTTCTTTTAAATACGATCACTGTATCTTCCTTTCTCTTTTAATAAATCCAATTTAAATATTTCATCTGCTTCCTTATTGCTGCAAATCCTTTAATTAACAAAAACACCTATAATGTTGCATTTGATCACTCTCAAACTTTGAATCGTACGATAAATAATAGTTGGCAGCACATTTAGCTAATAAAAATTCGAAAGATTTTATGCGTTTGTGATATCAACCAACTGATATGCAAAAACGTAACATGTACTTACGCGTAGAATGAAAAGCGCAACATTATAACCGGCAGTTTGAACGCAAGCTGCTCGGTCCACTGTATAATTTCGTCAATGAAATCAATGCGATAGCGATCGCAACCTTACCAAACCATCATTTCTATCGCGATGTGCGGCTGTACATTAATTTACCGTTGGCCAAGATCCATGTAGTGGTATGAAACCAGAGATCACCTGCTCCTAACTTTTTTAACATTGTATTACTCTGCCTGGCCACATTGCAACTGTAATTGCAACTGTAAAAATCATCGTTACCGCTTACGGCCCCTTCGATATTTCAGAACGCAAGAATCCATGATCCCTTGGTCCAAGACACGTTCCTAATCAACACAAGCATATTTTTTCGATCATTATAAATGAAAACTAATAGTTATAAATTGTATCTATTTTAATACTACTAAATATTACTGATATTTCTCTATAGTTTTTATTTTTTATGCAACAATTAGTGCTACAGTACGAATTATAACGCTTTATCGTATTTCGATATGGGTGCCGTGCTAGTCAAAAATAATTTTCATTAAATGGCTACTGATGTTTCAAAAACTAAGATCAAACAGAAGAAGCATAATATTCGTCAAAACAGAGAAAAAAGTCTTAATAAATAAAAATAAATACAAATATCACTACTTTTTGACATACAAGACGTTTTTAACTATAAACTTGTAACAGCACAAGAAACATTATTGAAAGTTTAAATGTATGAAAAGGTTAAACGCCGAAAAAAAAGTATAGTTTTAGTAATACATGACTATTACCACACAAGAGTTGTCAATTAACGATATTAACGTTACGATTAAATAATCGACGCCGCGAGCTGCTCAATCCCCTTATTTCTGTTCGGATAATAGGGATGGTTCCATTGAGTATGCACTGAATTAACAGGTATAAATTACATTTTATTCCAACAACTTGACTAGAGAGATATAAATTGATAAAGTATAATTAAGTGTCGATTGATGTACAAGTTACAATGTAGAGTACGCGTAAATGATGACGGTTCGAAATATGTATAAAGACTGACTTTCTGTGAAGATGATGCTGCGGAGGAAAATTTATGATGGGTGGGTCTAAGGACACGAAAAGAGCTGGTTTGTTAAGGACAAGTTTTCGTTAGTAGAGTGAGGGAATAGACTTCGCTGTTAATTGGTCATTTGCCAAGTTGGTGGGTGAGGAAGTGTGCTACCGCCCCCGAGAGAAAGTTGCTAGTGGGAAGCATCATACGTGAGAAAAGCCCACTTTCCCGTGTCAACCCATAGTAGACAAACTTTTGAGAACAATTCGGTAGAAAGATATTTGTTTGGTCTGAAGGACCTTAACTAGAAAATTCCTAAGATTTATGGAGAGTCCTTAAGAATATTGAGGGTACGCAGTAAGGATGTATAGACATCTATAGGCTGCGGTGTGTGGCCTGGTCAATGCAGAGAGTATCATTCTATCATGCACGAAAAAATAAATTAGCACATGTTTCAAAAAGAAAACACCCAGCTGATCTCACAAAGGATATAACCTAAAAAACACGAAGATGGTACCCCGCTGTACAAGTTACAATATTTTACCTAATGTCCCACTGGACAAATTGTAAAATTAAAAACAAACAATAAAAAAAAAAGTTCCAAAAAAAAACATGTTTCAAAACTGTAAGAAGTCACGTTTCTTGACACACAGAAATTTATGATAACAGGATAATATCAAAAATTATTATTCTACATTTTCGATGTCCGTTGCTCGGAGAATCACCCCCATCCGGTCTGTACCGCTGAACAGAGTACCCAAGTACGAAGAAATCTGTTCAATCGACTGTCGTTGACCTCTCAAGTGTATGTGTATGATGAAACTTCATCATCGATTTTTTCCAAAATGAAATCTTATGTCAAAAATTGTCACTTTATGTTTTCGACTTACTTTATCGTATTTATTAAGGCATCCTCCCTTTCGGCTTGTACTATGATTTTCGGTACACCCTATATGTATAATAAAGTAAAATAGCGAAAAGAAAATATTATTAAGAAACTCATAAGAAACATCTATCATCGTCAATCCTCTAATGAACGCAGAATGCAAAGTATATGCGTGTGATTACGAATCGATGGCATACAATAGAACTTTTATGATATTCTGCTAACAGCGAATATGTTAATAATTACTGCTCCGAGTTTCTCAATAGCACTGCCATTGTAGCGAGTTGATTACACTGCGAAATACACTAGTTGAATACACTACAAAACCTGTTCGAAATCTTTAAACATTCGCATATAACTAGAACCGCGTAGCCCAAAGCCTGTTATTCAAGGATCAGCTGTAATTCGTTAGATATTAATAGATTGTGAATATCTGTGTAAATACATATTTTTGAGAAGAATGTGAGCAGAAGAATGAAGCCTAGATAGCAATTTTTGAGTGTGTTTCTTTTATTTAAAATTTGTTGGATAATGTATGCATGCTATACGTATTCATGTTTAAAAATATTTCATTTTCTAGTTATTTTATTATAAATCAGTTACATCATTCGCATCGTGCCTACGTGTTTACAATATAAGATACTACATTTTTGAATAAAGGCATAACGAGTTTTAATACTTGGAAACAATATTTCGTATGTGCCAGTAAACGGGCTCAAATCGAAGCTAATATTATTATTATTTATTCTAGTCCGTGCCTTTCGGGTTTGGACAAATTTTCGATTTACATTGTATTGCACTCCTTAGCATATTCTTATCTCTAGTCGCTATAACTAATTACTATAAACTCTTGCCACTTATGGCTACACCTTATGTCCTTTGGTCTCTTTCCTCCTTGCTGCGCTACCTTCCTGTCCTTCTACCCCGTCTTGTATTGCCTTTGCCCTTCTTTTCTCTATTATTGCTCTTAAGTCCCTTAGTTCTTCCCCAGTCTCATTCAATGTCTTTTCCATGTCCTTTGCTCCTCCTGTTATTTCACATTCCTCTATTACATGTCTCAGGTCCTCTTCTTCCCTTCCACATAGTCTGCACCTTTTTTCTCCCTCTTCTTTCCAATGTTCCTTCGCTTTGGTCCCGTTTCCACACCTGAACCTTGCTATCATTTTCCTGTCCTTCCACTTCATCCTCCCTTCCAGGTACTCGAAGCTAATATTAAATTTAAAATAATATTATAATAGTCAGCGGGTGAGAAAGCGATAGAGAGGAAGAGGCAGGGTAAGACATTGTAGGATCTGCTAAAAGTCTATTTCTGATCTTATTTCTGATATTATCTGCTAATCAATGGCGTTCTATTTCCTCTATGTATGTATGTGTGCACCATTATTGTAATTCCTAATTAACGTAGCTTCCATACCTCAAATAATATACTTTTTACTTTTTACTTGTTGAAGAAAATATTTATTGTTAGAAGCCGATGAGTGCCTATGGGTATCTCAGAAAACATTTTATATAAACTGCTATGCTTATAATATTACTTATGTGTATACATACATACATATACATATATACACGTATATATTATATACATTATATGTATACACCACCATAAGCCTAAATTCATAATATAAGTGAAATCAAGAAGCTTTTGTGCGTCAAAATAAAATGAAAACTAAGAATAACAAACTGATGGTCTATATGGCGCATAATATCAAAATTGAATAGGAGGATGTACTAAAATTTCCATAGAAGATATAATGGTCTCTACATATACTCACATATAACCGTGTCTTATATTTGATTACATTTTTATATAGTAATACATATTGTTTTCACATAATATTTTTTGGCGGATGAACAGAAAAGGACTTATGTTAAGAGATATTTTTCTAACTTGAAAGAATTTGACTAGAGCGGAGCAAAACAAATTACAGGGAAATTCTATATGCAACATAACTGTATAACAAATGAGAGAATTACATCGAGAACTTATCGTAACTCTTTGTGTTACCTGAAGAGTTTGTAATTAAGCAATAACTCATTTAATAGGTTGAATGTGCTTGCAATGAAACGACAATATGGGTATGCAAGTGCGTCCGTTTTATCTGTATGCAATTAAATATCTCGAAAAATATATAAAATACGACAAAATGGTTCAGATAATAGCTGTAGGGCATCGAGAGGAGGGGGGGAGTATAGTGCTAGTATTTGTATGACCTTGAAATGGCATACATCCTATGAAACATTCTATAAATACAAGGTTCAAATTTTCAAGCGGATGTCTATATTTTTTATTACATATTTTTTACCAAGCATTGATTATGGAAGGTAGACATTTTTAAAACACTACGTAAATTTGTATTTTGAATAAAACACTATCGAAATATGAAGCATTTTTTAACAAAATTGTCGCATTAGCGTTATCTAATTTATTGGGTTGGCAATTAAATGATTGCGAATTTTTTCATGAGATGGTATTGACAAAATCCGCAATCACTTAGTTGCCAACTCAATACATCGAGGTTCCTCAGTCGGACTTTATATTGATCACGATGACATCAAAAAGTGTCGACTTTGTGTGTGATAAGATAGACACGTGATATGTCTTTTTTCATCTCCTCAATACAAAATTCAAAAATTATTCTCTGCTAATCTTTTCTATGTTAATGTCTTATTATAATGTCTATTTAATTGCTACAAATTAATCAGTTTTATAAGTTATTACTTTGACATTTACAGCATTATAATGTAAATATTTCCGGAATTAGCATACTATTGCGTATACATCAGGTATCATAGTTGAATTACTATAGTTGATAGTTGATGCTATATAGTATCATTCTGTCAGACGAATATCGACATATCCTGCATTAGACAAAGTACAAAGTAGACAGTATCGGAAAAATAATCTAATTATGTAAATGCTAAACGCAATCTGGATGCCAAGCATGTACTTTACAACGATCCTTGTAAAAAATATTCATCTTAATGACAAAAAATACATATATTCATGGCAAAATAATATTTGTATTGAAACTATTACGAAAATGGTACTTTAAATTATTTATATTTTTATCATGTTCAAGTGATTGCGTTTATGCTTGCGTTTTCTATGACAAAGTGATTGCGTTTCAAAAGTTAAATAATCTTTACTAATACTAAATATTTGCTGTTACATTAAGTAGCCGAATAAAAAGGGAAGTGCACACGTTAAAGGAAATTTAATTCAATATTTAGTAAAATATGAAGTACTATTTTGCATGTTAAAATTATTGAAAAAAGCAATTAAATTACCGTTTTAAGAAAGTGAAATAACCGTTTTACAAATCTCCTTGTATATTCTTTTAGTTACAGGTATTCATGATAGAAAGAAGGAAAACTTCTAGAATCTATTTATAATGATAACATTTCTTTGTAACTTATGCAATAAACTATTATACAAAGCATGCTGATTGACCAGATAACATGTAATAAAAAAAAACACATAAATGACTAAAGCAATCTTACTCCCAATAAATTTTACAATTAGCAAGGCTTTTTTGTTATATTAGAAAAAACGAATTAAAATTAATAAAGAAGGAAATACTAATTGCTTCGTGTATCGAGTTTTACAATTTGACGATGATCAGGAAAAAGGTCGTTAGTATCAAAACGATGCTGTAATCGAAAGAAGCTGGACGGACGAGAAAAATAGCGAAGATGGGAGAGAAGAGGATAAGGAGAGAAAGGTTGAAAGAAGAGCCATAAAGACTGATGGTAAGAGGAAGAAGAGCAGTTGTAGAAAGTTCGAGGTAAAGCTTCTACAGAGACCGAAGCGTCAGACTCGTAATAAGAGCTGGCAGAAGTTAACTGAACCGTGAAGCCGCGCTTGAAGAGGGCCATGTAGCTGAGAGTTCTAGGAACATCGTGTCCTCTCCGAGAAGTTCATGCTCGGCTCCTTTGTATTGCATTTCTTTTCCTTTCTCTCTGGAATATACTTCTTTCCTCCTTCCCTTTTTTCTCTTTTTTAATGCCAAACTCTCTTGACTTTCCTTATTTCGCCATCTGTCTCTAGTCTTTTTTAGAACCTGGTCCTTCCGTTCCAATGGCATTAGATAATTAAAATATTTGTTGTGGCATGACATTACAGTATTAATTCACGAAACATTCAACATTGAGTGTATGCATATTCCTTTTTTAAGTAACATATATAAATAAAAAAAAAAAAAAAAATGAAGGAAATGGTTTCCATTTAAAAATGTACTAAGAAAAAAATAATTTTCTCAGGTTAATAATAATATACAGATAAATCTGTATATGATGAGCACGAGCTGTAATCATATAATAGAATATCACTCAAATGAATTTATATTACTAAAAATAAAAACATTGAACTTTTTGAGTGAAGAAATTTTTAATGAATCCGGCGAAGGTAATTCTCTAATGATTATGAGGTAAAAATGGAAGAATACTTGACTCAAATCATGAATCCGAGATTTATGTAATCAAATAAAACTTTGACACTAAATTAATATGAGTTCGCAAGGATCTTATTTTTAGTAATAAGAATAACATTATATACATAATATCGTTACATTCAATTACTTAACGATACATGATTAAGTAAATTATTTTCTCCATCATAGTCCATTTTTAAGTAAAAACCATCTTTTTTAAGCTTTTTTACTTCATGCATTTAATTTTTTTAGTCTTTAATTACTCTTTAGTCCTTAATTGTCATTCAACCATATACAAAGAACCTCATTGTATTGATTTGTTGATTGTATTGATAGAAATATTTTTTCAGGTTTCAACTAACCAAACAATTAGTTCTAAGAAAGAGTTTTTCCAATTATATTATATCGTCACCGGAAATGAGCGTGTGTTCCAAACTTCAGTTTTCTAGCTGTTCGAACAGCGAGTATTTCTCTCATAAAATTCCAGCCAGCAGACAAACAAACAGAAAAATAAGCTAAATAAAAACCATTAGTAAGAAAAGAATTTTTAATGCATCTGTGTTAACGATTTTTAACGCTATTTGTGCTAACAATTATTTTTGTGCGTGCGTGTGTGTGTGTGATCTCAGATTTGAGTACGGAATTTGGAATATTGAAATTTTTAATTCATTTTTAGTTTCTGCAACTTGGAACTTTCGTAATAAAAAATCGATAATATTTTTTAGAATTAATATAAATAGAATATTGTTTCTTTGAATAAATATATTTCTCTTAGCTATGAAAAGAAAATAGTATTTATACTCTTGTTAATCTTTAGAACTTCTTTCTTCGTTTATTATAGCGGATGGTATAGCGAATAGTATAAACGGATTTGCATAACACGATATTTTTTCGTTAATTACCATGTTCTACAGAGGATATCCGCATATATTTTATTACTTCATTCACAATCTAATTGAAAGCTTCCAAAATTTCAGCATTTAAATATTCTAATTGAATGTTTAATTGTAAAAAATCTTAAGAATAAAATATATAATGCTAATCATTGAAGACAATACAAATATAAAATATAAAATAACATAAGAGAATGATTTCATACATAAAATTATCGAGTAACCTAAGAAACTACAAGTCTGTGGTGGCGACAAAAATACAGACATGCGTAGTTTAAGGATGTTATTCGTTATTTCTCATTGGTATATTTATTATTATTTATTATTATTATTATTTATTTTAGTCCGTGCCTCTCGGCTTTGGACGAACTTTCGATTTTACAAAACATTTCTTTTATTGCACTTAGCATATTCTTACCTCTAATCTAAAGCTAATGCCTACAATCTATTGCAACTTATGCCTACAAACTATTGCAACTTATGACTACACATTATTGCCACTTTGGTCTTTTTGCCTCCTTGCTGTGCTACCTTCTTGTCATTCCTCTCCGTCTTGTATCGCCCTTGCCCTTCTCTTCTCTATTATCGCTTTTAATTCCATTAGTCTTTCCCCAGTCTCATTCAATATTTTTTCCATGTCCTTTGCTCCTCCTGTTATTTCACATTCTTCTATTACATGTCTCAGGTCCTCTTCTTCCCTTCCACATAATCTGCACCTTTTTTCTCCCTCCTCTTTCCAATGTTTCTTCGCTTTGGTCTCGTTTCCACACCTGAATCTGGCTATAATTTTCCTGTCCTTCCACTTCATCCTCCCTTCCAAGTACTTTGGCATCTCATCTTTGGTTATGTTCCTGTAGTATCTGTTGTATTTGGATTCCCTTATCCTTTCCCTCCTCTCTTCTGTTTCTCTCTTCCTTCTTTCTTCTACAATTTGGTCTCCTGTCCAACTTTCTTGCACTCCTCCTGCTTCCCTCTGTGTCCCTCCGCGTCTCTCACCTCTTCTAGTTCCTTCTTTCTCTTTCTTGCTCTTTTCCCTTCCTGGTCATTTCCCCAGTTTCTCTCTCTTCATTGGTATATTTATATGATCCGAATTTTGTTACCCACTCTTCGATTTTCTTATTTATAAACACAAATATTTTATCTTTCTGTCATATATCGTACACTACGTCACAAAATTGAAGGGTCACTAAATTTTAACTGAAACAATGCCGATATATTTAAATTAGTTTAACTTTACGAAAAAAATTCTACAACAATCTACCTGCACTCATTTTAAAGCACGAAACATCTATTTTGACACCCTTGAACATAATTCTTTCAAAGATCTCTTTTTCTCGCAAAACGGAGTGGAAAACTAATATTAATACTAAAAAAAACTAATATTAATAGAAGTTAATATTTTTTCTTATTTTACCAAATGTCCCACTGGACAAATTGTAAATTACAATAAATAATATAAAAAAAAAACTATTTTTCCTTTCAAATTTTTCCTATTCAAAGGACTCTACAAAGTTTAAAAAATCTTTTCGGCATTCGTTTTAAAAAGACTTTGTAATGGAAAGTCTCTGCTCCATAGCGACCCTTAAAAAGTTAACGTATGATATTTTTGCAATTTAATCGCACTTCACATGAAAAGTATACCGTTGGCATTAGAATAACCCAAGATATATGACGAGAAGGTTGCACAGTTGATCTTGTAGTCTTGTAGTTGTTGATAATCTTAATCTGATTCGGAACGATATTTAGAACAAAATAAGCGACTTTGAAACAATTTTTCTTCGCTGCTTCATAAACAAAGTATCGATTAAACGAAAGCACATAACTCTTTTTTACATTTTGCTTTATATCTTAAAAACTATTTATCATACGTGAAAAAGTTACAGTAGAAAGTGCTGGTCAATAAAAGTTATCTTTGAATTGAGCCCTATTTCGTTACGATAAACACAATTGATTAGGTTACAAATTAGTAAATAGTGCGAAAAAGTGCGTTTTTTTCAAATCGTTTGTAACATTAGTTAAAGTTATCGTAGAATATCGAGGCTCTGTGATAACAAAGTACTAATCATACAAAAATAGTAAGACAAGTCTCGAATCGATCAGTTTCTTAGTTTTTGCACAATCAATTTGTACACTAGCGAAATGGAAAATATGAAATTTTCAATAAAAATGTATGAGCTTATTTCAGTTTATTCCGTACGCTTTCTGAAGGACTTATATTTTGAAATTAAAGTGAAAAAAATGTTTCATTCAAACGCTTGGTCAAAATAAAGGGATAATCAGTTTTGCTTAGTTGCAAAATGAAATAACTTTCGTATTTCTTATCCTACTGTAGCGGAACTTACTTTTATCGACTTCTCGGATCATTTCACGCAATTTAAAGGAAAAAACGTTTCTCTAACACCAATTGGCTGCAAGATAATTCCTTTTTTCAAAAATCACAGATGCTAAACTATTAAACATTAACAGATGTGATAAGTGTTGTTTTACAATTTATCGTTTGTGTTGTAAAAGAATTTTTCGTATTGATCGAATGCCCATAAAGAATAGAAAAACGTTTACAAAGTTGCTCCATTTTCGCAGCGAGCGGTCAAAGGGGTCCAGCGCAGTGGGCAATTCCATTGAAAGTTCCGCGCGCAGTATCTGACTCGATCGCACGAAAACTGTATCTGGCGGAAAAAATGACATTAACTCCACAGACAAATTCAGTTTTTAATTCTGAGTTACTCGAAAAAGAAAACGGTTGGTAATATCCATTTTCTTGTTTAGCGTTATTTTTAAACGCTGGAAATAAACACCGAGCATTATGTATCTTTTCACTTCACTACTCGTTATTACCTAATCAATGGTTAAATCTTGAAAAACCTTCCTCCAAAAGCGATACGGCTAATGACAATATTATACAATGCAATATTAAGAATCCAATACTTTTCTAAAAAATGGAAACTAGCACAGATCATAATGTTACCTAAACCAGACAAAGACCCACACCAAACTGCATTTTACAGACCAATATCGCTATTTCCGGTGTTTTCCAAAATACTAGAGAAAATAATATACGTCCGCCTAAAACGAATAATAGAGAAGGAAAAATTAATACCAGATCACCAATTTGGATTCAGAAACAAACACTCCACGATAGAGCAAATGCACAGGCTCATTAATGAAATAATACTAGCAGTAGGAAACAAACAATACTGTACAGCCCTCTTTATGGACATCAAGAAAGCATTTGACAAAATAAACCTGCTACAAACAATAAGAAAACAATTCCCGGAGCAAATATACCAATTAATAAAATCCTACTTAAGCAGCAGAACCTTCGTAATAAAAATTAAGGACACATACTCTGAAGTTAAAGACATCAAGGCAGGGGTTCCGCAAGGAAGCGTCTTAGGACCAATACTATACACACTATACACGGCCAACATACCAACAACTACCAATAGCAAAATACTGACATTCGCGGACGACACAGCTGTACTAGTGCACACTAACCCAGAAACAGCAGTCACATTACTACAAGAACATATCATAAAAATACAAAAGTGACTGCAAGTTAAACAAATAAAAGCAAACCCCAACAAATGCAACCATATTACATTCACACTGCGAATACAGATCCCACCAAACATCCTACTGAACGGCACGCACATAATATAAACAAGGCAAGTCAAATACCTAGGACTCCACATAGATACACAACTCACATGGAAACAGCATATTAAATCAATAATAGACAAAATACAGACAACAAGGAGACAAATGCATTGGCTAACAAGTCGAAAATCCAAATTAAGCATAGAAAATAAATTAAAAATATACAAAACGATCATAAAACCAATCTGAACGTACGGAATACCACTATGGGGGACAGCAGCAATGAGCCATATAAACAAAATAGAGACAATACAAGCTAAAATTCTTAGAACAATAGTAAACGTCCCATGGCACGTTAGAAACGAGAACATACGGAAGGTCCTGGGAATACCAATAGGAGGAGATTAGCAGATACGCGGAAAAATACAAGGAAAGAATAGCAACATACCCGAACCGACTGACTGCGGAAACGGTCAACGCATCAAATGTAGAAAGAAGACTGAAAAGGAAACACACAGCAGATCTTACAAAGGATATAACTTATGAAACACGAAGATGGTATCCCGCTGGGGTTAGCCACCTACATGATAATCAAACAGCTAAAAAATTCTATCAAATTGGACAAATTGTGAATGTAAAGAATTAAATAAAAAAAAAAAACTACTCGTTATTGTAAAAAAAACATTTATTGTCGGAAAGTCATATTGCCGTGAATAATAAGTTGAACCTTCAATGTTGTTATTTATATCTACTGCTACTTTTAAATTAAATTTCGTCTTTAAATAATCACGTTATACAAACTTACATCTTTCAAATGTTTTCTCCGTTTAATACATCAACAAAATAATCTTATACGCTTAATGTCATTTAAACTTAAATTATTAAGAACATAATTTTTAGTTTTTCGATTGTATTATATTCTTATTTTTATGTGAGTCTTATAGGTACTTACCTTTGATGAACTTTTAAATATTTAAAAACTTGAAAATTAAATTCCGCGAAGAAAACGTATAGAAAGTATTACAGATATAAGAGAGAATAATAATATATAAATGACATATATATAATAAGAGAAAAATGACACAAAACGCGGTTTGTTTATCTTACACTTACGGAATATTTTAAACATTAACCTCTGAAATAAATTGAACTAAATAATGTAATAAACTTATCATTCATGGACTTTGCAGTAATAAATTTACTTTTTAACAATAACGATAAGTGAAAAAAAAACGAAAAGACTTTGTTACTTATTTTCAGTTTTTCAATAACGTTGAACAAGAAAATAGTTGTTTCTATTTGTTTTCGTTTTTTAAGTTGCACGAAATTAAAAAAAAATTTGTTTCCTAAATGCTATAAATATCCAGTTAAAGTCATTTTTGCCGTCAGATATTACAGTTTTCGCGCGATCGAGACAGGAACAGGGCGCGGAACTCTCAATGGTCTCGCCAACTGCGCTGGAGCCTTCTGACTGCCCGCTGCGAAAATGGAACAACTCTGTAAACGCTTTTTTGTTCTTTATGGACATCAAAATCAATACGAAAAAAAAATTCACAGACGCCTGTCGCATTTCTCAATGTTTGATAGTTTACCGTTGACAATTTTTTGGCGAACAAGACTTATCTTGGAGGCAGTTAGTTTTAGAGAAACGTCTTTTTTTTTAAATTACCAGTATAGATCCCGGAAATCGATAGAAACAAGTTCCATTGCGGTAGCACGATAAATGCGGAAGTTATTGCATTTTACAACTAAGCAAAACTGATTATCGCTGTATTTTGGCCAAGTGTTTGAATGAAACAATTTTTTTCACTTGAATTTCAAAATATAGGTCTTTCAGAAAGCGTACAGGCTTGGAGGATAAACTGAGATAAACTCATACATTTTTATGGGAAATTTCAAATTTTCCATTTCGCTAGTCGACAAATTGATTGTGCAAACACTAAGAAACTGATCGACTCGAGACTTGACATACTATTTCAATATGATTAGTACTTCGTTATCACAAAGCCTCGATATTCTACGATAACTTTAGCTAACGTTACAAACGATTAAAAGAAACGCACTTTTTCGCACTATTTACTAATTTGCAACCTAATCAATTCTGTTTATCGTAACGTAATAAGGCTCATTTCAAAGATAATTTTTATTCTGCTGTAACTTTTTCACATACGATAAATAGTTTTTAATATTTAAAGCAAAATGTAAAAAAAGTTATGTGTTTTCGTTTAATCGATAGTGTGTTTATGAAACAGCGGAGAAAAATTGTTTCAAAGTTGCTTATTTTGCTTTAAATATCGTTTCGAATCAAATTTTGCAAAACCGTTTCTATTACCTAGTTGTTGCTGAAATCATATTTTTGAGCTTAATTCGGCTATTATCCTCGTATGTGTGTGTATGTGTGTTTATTGTAATTTCTTTGATTGAAATTTCATAGCAGCGGCAATTTAATTCATCAAATAAGATCTGGTTTTTCGTCGAGTCATTCATTACGGCTGACATTAAATAACATGAAATTTATCGCTTCATCGGCAAAATTCATTATGTTTTGTCTAAAAACATTGAAATAGCTGCACATGAATTATTTAGTAACTATGAATGACAATTATCATGACATTGTAATGGATAAGTAATAAAACGTGTTAATAAGATTTTTCGTTAAAATAAAAAATTTCTCAGTTTTCTAGGACTTTCAAAATGTGAGTTAAAAGCAACTATTCTTTTCACTTAGTAAAATAAAAAATATTCTAGTACCTTGAACTTTAATCCGCAGATTTCAATTTTTATTTAAAAAATATTCGTGTTATACAATGGCTGTAAATTTTATCGGGAATTAATATAATTTTTCCAAATTAAATTGATGTAGTAAATAATTTACCCTTATTCTTTATGCTTCTATTATATAAATATTATCGATTTTTCAGTTACTGATTAACGAAGCAATAAATAATTAATGAAGTAAATCAATGAGTAACGCGATAGATATTCTAGAATAATTATATTATGTGTACTACCTAACAGGAAAAACTATACTCATTTGACAAAGATTAATTTAACGAGGAACAACTTTAACAAAAATTGTTTTTATGGAATTATGTCATATTGTGAATCTCGTCTCTGATTACTAGAATACGTTATTATTAAAACATTGAAAAATTTGACAAGGGGATCGTTTCTGTTATAAGCCTCTCAAACGTTGTATATATGCGATAGATATTTATTAATTTAACGATGAATGTATAAAATATTTTGTACAATATTTTCTACATTTATCGTCTTATTTAACTGAAAATTTCTGTACCACACTGCTCAGTGAACCGTAGCAGAGAATAATCTCTTTAAAGTTATAAGTTTGCAAAAAATTGAAAATTTATTGACGTCAGCATGCCACGAAAGTTAAAAATTATACCTACTTATCATGAATCATTGTATATGTATAAAAAAAAGATTATTGTAGCCTTTCATACTTTAAAACAATCGAATACGTTAGAAAGTGTTCATAGAAATTTAATTAGAAGAGCAGAACTATGAGTTCGGCAGAATGGGCAACATTTTCAGCAATTTTTGTAATAATAAACTTTATGATTACTTCATATTATTTCATTATGTATTCCTAATCTTCCGTTACGGCAAAAACAAACTTAAACAGCGATAATATCCACCGAGACAACGATCTACAGTGAGATCCGTTATAACGAGACGCGATAAAGTGCACGCGTACCGAACGAAAATTCAAAGTCGATTTTCTCGAAAACAAAGCCTCAAACGAAAAATTTTTATTCTATATTTTCGACTTCTTTTTTCGCGTAGAATCACCCCCTTTCCGCTTGTACCACCAATTACCAACCACCCTGTATATTACCCATTCATAAGTGTTCGATCAGTCGTGGTTGATGTATAACTGAATTTTTTAATTTCACCATTTGTATACAAATTACTGTTAAATTAATATAATTAAGAACAGCTGTTACCAATGAAACAAGTAGACTGTAAATTTCAGTTACTCGTCCGAAGACGTAACAGTAACGTATTTTACTATTTAATTATACTTGCATTAACGATGAAAGATTTTTTATCCAATTTAGAAAAATCTCTTTAATCTTACTTATAATCTAGGTATTAACGAGTTTGAGGACAAAGATTTCGTCAAGTAACAAAATAGTCTCACAAAGTTTAACAATTACGAGTTATTTCGGACAGAATGATATGAAATGGGCGGCATAATTAAGTAATGAAGAGTAACATAATACAATGTGATATCACGACAATATAGTATAAATAAATAAATAAATATTATACAGTCATATAATATAATACAATAATGCAACAAAGTAATATGTACCGTATATGGAGTGCTTTTTAAAAACTTTATGATGATTTCGCACTAAGATCTCAATTACTATCATTGCCATTTACGTTAATAATTAATGGATAAATTGTTCTTTCAATATTAGCTAAATTCCAATATTTTTTATCTACTTGTGTGACGACGAACTCAACACAATTTTTCGCACTTTGAACATTTATACCAGACATTCACGTGCTGCAAGTTTCATCGAAATCGGTTAACGTAGCTGTGAACCGCAAACAGTTAAAAATGATGAAAATCGCATTTTTCCTACGACCTTCGTTCCAAAATCTAGAGATTCTTAACCTAAAGTATAGATAAAAAAGTTATAAAAGTGACCTTTGCGTTTTTCTTCGCGATTCCGACCAATTGCAATGTAAAAAAAAATTTTTGTACGTCATGTAATAAACTAATCCTTCTAATTTCTCAAAAAGACTGAAGTCGCTTGGGATTAGTGGGAGCCACTGTATGTGTGTAGAAAACAGAGACTCGCATGATCTTTGCACGTGGATATTACTTCCGTTGATGAATAATACATTTCGTGACATATGTAGAAACGTGTGAAAAGGTTAACGAGTTCTTACTTCATCGTCACACATTAAAAAATCAATTAATTGTAGCCGTTTCGATCGTCATAGCAACCATTCTATTATCACAAAAAAAGTATCTTTTTTATCCTCATCCTGCGAATGATCATATTAAGTTCTATGGACGTCAGTGGCGGATCCAAAAGTCTTTCACGGGAAGGTAATGTGTAAAAGTACACAAGTACTTTCTTGTGCCTATTTTTACATAATGTGAGATTTGCTCGTAATTTATATTTTAGTAATGTCTCTATCACATTAATATATAATTAATGTGTATTACATATATACCCAAGAATTTTTTCAGAACTTGACGTAATACCTTTATACATTACGATCGTCTCTATCGCCGCTCTCTCAATTCTTCACTGATGGAGGTAAATACGAAAATAGTGTAATTGTAATTGAATTGTAATTGAATATGTAGCATATTGAAATACGCTTATTGTAAATATTCAAAGCACGTGCTTTATTTAGCTGAAACATTTTTTTAATCTCATAGAAAACAAGATTAGATTCAATTCATAAAAAGACAATTTAGTTGATAGACATTGACGTATGCTTAACGTCATCATAATCGAATACATTAATTGATGACGATTTGCTATGTTTTACTCTTGATTTATAAAGAAAATTAAACTATTGTAGCTCGCAATACTTGATATGATTGACTTTAACTTTTGCTATAAAATTTGCTATAATCTTTAATTATAGTGAAAAATGATATAGTGAAAAACAAATGATTCAAGTAAATGTTTTGTTAGTTTTATAGAAGAAACTTGGGCAACAAAAAATTAACACTACTTCCTATTTAAAAAAATGAAGTGTTTTCGTCCTCCTAGCAGTTGTTAAAAAAAATTGATTGTATATTAATAAATAAGTCTTTCTGAACTAGCTAATTTAAAAAAATGTAGGTCGATATGTTTGATGGTTTCTAAGAAAGCAGCTTGTAACACTTTATTTGGGTAATCTGAAATACTTTCAGTTTATTTTTCATCTAAAATTACTCTCTTTGTGGTTGTATCAGCAACTACAAGACATATCTTGCATGAAAGTTCACCTTATTTTGTTTCTGTTCTTCTCTATGTTAAAGTAAAAAATGTGTATTATTATCGTGATAATATAATATACAAGGTCATATCTTCAACTTGAGTTTCTAAAATATTCTATGGAAAGACGTATAGTGTACGAAAATAAGTTTCAAAATGGAAACATAAATATATATACTTTTGATGGCAAAATTTGTCATTGTGTATCTTTGCTTTAAATATTTACAACAGAATTAAAGATTCGATGTACTGTATCGTACTATTCACGAAAGACAATCGTAAAAGTTCCAAGTGTGTAGAATAATAAAAAAATAGTAATGAAAATAATAATAGTAATGATAATAATAAACGAAACAATACTACCGAATAGATTAAATTCCTTTTTCGAGTCTGAAGTACATATTTACTGGATGATCGTAGTGGCAAGTACTTCTCGTCTAGTATATGAAATTGTTTTCGCAAAATATGAATATTGAATATTGTATGAATATTAACAACGCTTCAAAAATTTCCATTCGATACTAAAAAATAGGAGAGTATTTGCTTTTATCCAATAATTTCATTTTATTAAATTTTATGAATTTGTATGGTTTAAGAAATGAAAAAAAGTGCCGATTTCTTTACTTGTTACGCGTTACTTCTGTATTTTTTTAAAAGGTCGTTCATCTGGGAAGAAGTTGCTGCATAATATCGAAATCTGTAGACATTTTTGAAGAAGAAAATATCCTTTGATAGTAAATATATGATGCTTTGCGAGCATGCAGCCATCGTTTGTTATATTTGTCTGATAGTATATGTATAGAATGAGGTACCTGACATTATCATTTTGATTTAGGTACGTCAATATTATCTGTAGCGAAAGATGTTACGTATCAAAGTTGAATGATTTCAAAAAAAGCACATTATGTTTAGTTTTTTTTCTATAAACGAATGTGTAAAAAAACATGTGAATTAAGATATTTCAAATTAGTAATTTTTTCATATAAATGGGTTGATGATTTTTTATAAAAAATGTCAAGTTGCATCGAGACACTCTACTAACAGACTAACAAATTTGGCCTTTATCCGTCATTTACGGTCGGCTTACGAAAAGATGAAAAATAAATCAGAGATCCAAAATAATATCATTTTAAACATTTAATGGAAAAAGGCACTGAGTAAAAACTAATTTTTATTTAAAGGGAAGGTAGTTATCAATAAATCTTAAAGAAATTTCTGAAAAAATGAAATGATTAAAAAATCTGAATTTTTCATGATTTTGATTATGAATAACCATTATGAATGATTAGAATTTTTTTTGGTTACCAGTAATCTTTATCGATGGCGAAAAGTTTGTTTGGTTACCGTTAACCAATATCGACGGCGAAGCATTTTTCTGCTTACATACGACTATTGTTATTAACATTACTGACAATTAATATATTAATACAAATGTTAATGAAAATATTATACTACAATATCTTTTATTTTATTCTTCGTTTCATATATTTTCGTATCGCTGTTTTGCTTAATGAGATATATACAAGTTTCATAATTTCTTTTTTTCATGTTGTCAATGAATATGTACCGATTATTTGTAATGTTAATAACAATCGACAATAGTCGAATGTAACCAGGAAATATTTGTGTCATCAATGCTGGTTATTTGTAATCAAACTAGAATTCCCGCCATCGAGAATGATTACTGATAATTAAAAAAAAATATAATCTTTCATAATGGTTATTCGTAACCAAAATTCTTTAATTAAAGATATTATTTCTTATACCATAACTTTATAAAAAAATACGTGTTATAACAGTTATAACGTCCGCGATAAATTGTCTTGCAATTATATTAAACCCTTCGATAAATATCTTAGAACAGCTACAACCACATAGCTAATACATAGTTAATGTAGCATGTAATCTTTGATTAACTAGTTTAAGCTCTACTTTTAAATCACTACCACCATGCATTATGCATCTATGGTTACGTATCTAGAATTTGTAAATACAACTTTGCAACAGCATCTATCCTTAATAATCGGTCATAACTCATGAGTATAGCGTGGTAAGTACGTATTACACGTACATACATACCATGTAACATATATTTGCATATGAATATGTATTTTGAAGAAGAATGGAATACATGTAGAGTAAATATAAATACATAATTATTACGATATACAGAACAGTTGATCCTATCAACCTTTGTTTCACTGTGTAATTATTCATAAATAATAAATCTGCAATTTTCCTGCCCGAAAACAAATATTTGTTCACTTTCACTGTCTTTTCCTATTTATTTCGCGATGAAATCCAAATTATTCATCTTTAAATGTTTACTTTTATTGCTATTGCTGAGCGATAAATTAATAACAGTGTTTAACCAGACGAAAATATTGAATTGTCCTGTTTTAATACCATACACGGAACAAATAAACATGAAAGCGAAACAAATCTGTATTTAAGTTTTATTTTTCAGTTGTGTTTATAAAAATATAAATCTGTATAAAAATCCACAATGTAATATAAATCATTATTTCCTGTTTTACGATATATTTAAGTGTGAAATTTAAACCACATTGATAATAATGACAATACTATTATTAAGACATAGTATTTTAATTTAGATATATTCTACACGATTTTGTACAATAGAACGTTTGATTTTGTACTTTGGACAAAGCATAAGTTTTTAGAACTTTGTATCATTTAATGACCAGTGCGATTAAACTCGAAATATTTCTCATTTCTTAAGGAATAGAAAATAGTGAAAATTTGGGAGGTGTACCGATATTAACGAGATAATTTAGAAAGTACAGTTTGCATTATATATTCTTGTTTAATTATTAGATATTTTACTTATAATTGATATCATTGGTATACAAATGTTTAGAGAAGTATCGAATGTCAAAATTCTAAATTTGTACTAATAATTAACTAAAAACAAGCATAAAAATTGCTAATTAGTAACTAGTATATGCATAAATAATAGTCTATTGTAAATAATATTGTTAGCAAGGCAGAATAAAAATATTTAAGGAACGAATAATTTATTTCCAATAGAAATTATTTGTACAATCGAATGGTAAAATTTAAGAAGAATGTTGGCGAGAGATTGAAATAATATAAAATTTCAAAGTTTACATTATCCAATCAGAATAAGATCGAGATCTCAGTTAAGGTTATCATTTGCAAGTTAAATTTTTTAACGCGTGCATCAGTTGAAAGGTTAGAAAGCGTGTTTCATGCGTGAAATACTACTTCCTGCTAACATTTCACTAGGTAACCTGAACGTTTACGATAAGGTTACGCTCGTGCATGCATGACGTGACATTAAAATCTCCATATCGACTAAAATATGCAATCTGCTGTTGCACACGTAATCTATCATGCTCGTGAAATAATGAATTAACCATACGTATCGAGTAAAAATTCACGCTGAAAAACTGTTTACTGATTTATTAAATTAGTCATTTTTGCATATTTTCTGAATGAAATTGTGCGCTTCTTTAATTACAAACACTGGTTGGAAAACGGTAATGTGAGACGTGTAAGCAACATAAATACTTGTAAAAGCAAGCAACGTAAATACTATCAAGTACTCGAAGAGCACTTTAAACTTTTTAACTCCTGACTTTTTAACAATAAATACACATATCCACTTCCGGAGCCGGATATCATATAAATATAAATAATTAATATTACAATGACGAAAACATTTTCTATCATAAAATGCTACATGTATGTTTTGTTTTTACAACATTTTACCTAATGTCCCACTTGACAAATTGTAAAATTAAAAATAAACAATAAAAAAGAAAATGTATGTTTTGTTGTTAATATTTTCAACCCTTCTAAAAATATTTTTATTCAGCGATAGTTTTCCCATATAAATATATAGGCTAATAATTTTTTACCAGGAATGTCATGATAGATTGATTAATGTATTAAAAAATGTATAGTTCCATGAAGATAAATGAGGTTGACCTTGTTTGAATCCCAAACAATTCTTTGCGACATATCCACAAAAGGATGGTACGTGACTTTGCAATTATTTCGACAAACAGCATGTATTTTCAAATTTTCTACTTCCGCCTTTCGTTGCCTTAGTAGGAAATATCGTGTTATCAAAAAGCGCCATTCAAATTTACATTAAAGTGAGAAACAAAATACTTGGTCGTGGACGCGCGATTTACAAGGCTTTAGCCCGGACGACGCATATCTACCGACAATTATCGATCATCCGAACTGTCTCTGGACTTGAATATTGTCCCACGCTGTCTGCGGAAAAACCTGTTGAAGGACAAATGCAGATTGGTCGTGTCACGTGTCTGCGGACAATTGTTAGTCAGTGTGGACTTAGCTTTAGACGCGAGCTTCTTGGAAAACGTAATATTATTTCATAGAAGGGCTGCAACAGGTTGCTTCTGAGTCAAGTCAGTCAGACCTGAGTTCCAGTTACACAAAACACCCTGCTTTGTTAATGGAATGGTAATATGGCTTGTTACTGTGGAGCGGTAATAAGACAGTATGACAGTGCCTCACGCTATATCCACCTGTTGAATCCGAATACATAGTTTGTCTACAGAAACGCTTCTTTCATCTAATCGATTCACACCAGCATCATAAATCATGCAGAAACGTCGAGTTTGCACGACATTGTTTACTACGTATACAGGAAACCCAGTTTTAAATCACCTAGCTTCATCAACATTTCTGTGAGATGTAAGAAAAAATGTTACATAAACATAGGTCCGGAGACGCTTTATAGTAAAGTTGTAACAAAAATGTGAAACCTAAATGCAACCGACGAACGTTACCGTAAAAGATGAATCGATGAAGGAGGACACATTGTTAGACTTTTATCTGTGGTAACAGTGAACGCGATTGTGTATCGTACAATGTCCGACAAGAACTAATACGAAGGATTAATGGTGCATTCACTGAACTAAAACAAGATAAGCATGGAATTCACAGAGTGATAAACTCAATTTCCCTACGATGTCAAGCTCGCATTCCAAACGGGGGTGGCGTTTTGAAAGGGAAATATATATCAACGTTGTTTCTATGTAGTAAAGTATAACAATAAAGCATTCGTGGACCTATATTTACGCACCACCTTTTTCTTATTTTTACTCATAGAACATACTGGTGAAGTCTGCTCGTTTACATTTGGGGCATCTTGTATAATCTCATGAATTATTTTTTACGCTTTTGTACATTACGAGTCATAAATGTACGTATCTATAGTACATTGCGAGCTTTAATTTTCATTTTGATTATTTTTTAATTTACATTTTTTATATCGGCGGAATGAAATAAGCCTTAACGCCTTAAAACGAAACAAATAATCGATTTTTTAGTTCGTACGTGACTATCTTATTATAAAACGAAGCGAACAGAAACGTTTGTACACAAAATAAATCTTGTATCAATAAAAAAATGAATTTTGCTATTTTGAATGTTCTGGAATCGAAATATTTATTTGCTTATTGCCATGTGTTTTAAGATTACATTTCTTGGACAATTATCTCTGTTTTTCTCTGTTTTAAATCAATGGTAACGTCGTACTAATTTATGGCTATTAATGGTGAAAATGGATATTGCAATAGGTATAATATTATTTTGTCAATTACTTCGCCTTTTGTTTCTTTTCTCACGAATGCAAACAGCAGATCCTATTAGTGACATTGTTATTTCAGATAGTAAACAACTGCAGTGTTCGATGCTTTCGCCTAGAAACTATGTTTGAAAGGAATTTCTTTCCGACTTGCAGCTAGTTTCTTCAGGGTCTAAAACGCCTAAAAAGGTTTCAGTGCGTTTTTATACCCTGAAGAAGCTAACTGCTAAGCTGGCGAAAAGAAATTCCTTTTGGACACAGCTTTTGCTCCAAATCCTCGAACTGTGTTAACTTACAACGGTGTGAATTGTAGAAAAGTACCTTTTAACATCAAGGATAGAACTTTTATTTAAACGAAAAGTAGTGAGCTCGTTGTAGAAAATAATTCTAATTTTAGGATCCGTATTTCTCTGTAATCTTGTCTGGAAATTTCTAAATCGATTTAATCTTCACCAAGAATTCGATAATAAATAAATGCAGTACCGCTAATAGTATCCGATTTTTGATATGTCATTCTTGAAAATCTTCACTATTTGCCATGATGAAACTTGTCTTCATAATTCTAAATTTCAGAAGCTGTTAGGACAATATTGAAAAACCAACATCAGTCCAAGTCTTTTGGCAAATCTTTTGCCTTTATGTAAATAGAAATACAGTTTTATTTTGCCTTGAAATCATAATTTTTGATTACAATGTACGGAAGCATAAAGATAAGTGATATCTATCAAATAACAACTTTCAATATATTATTTATGATTCTGATCTGAAGTCGATCTGAAACCTTATTTCTATTTGCTTCGCAGTTTTTATTAGATTGTTATTGTTGAAGTAACCGATTTTGTACGTTTACAGTTTTCTTGAAAATATATTGATCAAATTACGATACATCGAAATCAAAGTGTTTTAATACATGATCATAACACGTATAAAAGTTATAACTGTTACATGCGATTAAAATCTTTAATAAATTATTGTTGTCCATCTCTTGGCCTACTTTTGACGTTTGACTAAATTTTTCATCGTACATAATCTACTTCCTATAATGAAACGATAATACAACGATCCTTTTGTGTTTGGCTTTTGTGTTGTAGCTTCAAGGTTTAATAAATATTATTCAACGATAATGTTAATCATCAATTTACAAAATTATGAGATTTACCATTTCATATGCAACTGTCTAATATCGAGTTTATTTTACGGTAAGTACGACGTTTCATTTTCTATAATTTGAACTTCCACTGTACAAATAGTTTGAATATCTCAAAAATGTATAGCTCTGCCTATCAAACAATTAAAGTCTAAATTAGTCGAAACGAATTTATGTAAATGATTTCGATAAAATTCATGGAAAGGAAAGAAAGTGTTATAACACAAGTATTTTTGAGAATTTGAATTACTTTCTTGGTCGACTTGAAATTGTCAAGTTAAAATAACTGTCTGTGCAATAAAACTTGTTCTACCGATTCTTCTGCCACTTCGTCTAACCGATAATGTTATCGTTATGGTTGGTGAATTAATACGCAATTATAAATAGGATAATCGTAATTAATTAACTGACCAAACCCTAGAACAATATCTTTGTTTCCGGTCGAGTTTAGTACACAAACAATTTGTTATGTACGATACAAAAAAAGCTAAATAATTTCGCACCGGACAATAAAATGTTTAATTAAATTCTAGAATTATACATCTTGCGCAAAACTGAAAGAGGAAACGATAAGACAAGATTAGAAATGGCATTAGTATTCGCACTGTACTCATGACCGATGCTCTAAAACATGTCCATCGATTATTCAAAGCACATTGACATTCAGAATAGACCAGGCTGTACAGCTATAATGACTGGCAGTTGAATGTTATATCATTAATCACATCGTACTACAATGATAGATCGAGGCAAACCACTTGCAATTCCATGAAAAATCCCATTCTTTATCTTTAGAAGCCTAATTCAACAGTAACACACCACTAAGCACATACCTTCTCAACCGCATTATTTATTGGCACGCACGATATTTATTATAATTCCTCTTTATTTAACGATAAAATACCGAAAAACGATGTATTAAAGGCTAACTAATTGTAGATGCCCATTTTACTAATACGATATTTGTACCTTTTATTTCACTGAAAGATGTGTACTTTCTAGATAAATTTTAAACACCGAACTAATTGTCTGTTCGATGTTTTATAATTCAATAGAAATCGAAATTAGGAAACACAAAAATAAATCCAATTTTATACAACGGTATCGAGTATATTAGAGATATTCTAATAAATTGATTTCTACGATAAAGAGAATATTTTAAGTAGTATATGGTGCGCAACAGCCTAATTCCGTGCAATTTAAGTACACGACGATATAACTTTCTCGTGGAAACGAACGAATTTCACTATTCAAATTAAAATATTTTGTCATACGTACGTTTAAAAATTTTCTGCATTCTTTAAATGAAGTTGTTACAAAATCCACATTAAACACAAAATAAAACTTGCTAATAAAAATATATTTAATTTCAAAGAAAATGTTGAAGGAGGAACGAGGTAGAAACTTAAGAAAACAATTTCACACAGAGATCCTTCTGTTCATTTAGGATACACATAAGCTCACACTTGAATTATTTTAATTGCAAGAGTGCCTGTGGTATCCAATGCATTCTTTAAATATTAGTAATTTGTAATTGTTTAATTATAAGACATATTTTCGTTCTTATATCAGAAAGTATCATGAATCTTATCTTAATACTAATATGGGAACTTATATCATAGACGAAATGCCTATATGTATACAGGGTGTTAAAAAAGAAGCCTGGGACTGGAAAGGCTTATAGTGCTTATCGAAGAAAGTAAAAAATGTCTTGTCAACACAGATCCTTTCGACGTAAAGTCAACCTCTTTATTTATTATCATATAATAGCACAAGTCCATTGGCGATTAAAAAAAATTCCTGCCATTAGAAAAATTATTCGGAATAAAAGTAGATAGCCATGACGTTAAATCTTCAACGATGTCTATTATTGAAATTAATATTCTTTGGAATACGCAAATATTCCTCTTCTACAAAAGACTCACTACTTCGAGAGAAATAGAAGGGAAGATTACTTTTAATATTTATTGTCAATTTTGTCAAACAGTTTCTCAAACAGGCTTGGATACCAAAGAAGATAAGAAATTAATTACATTTTGTAAACAAAAATAATACCAATATGCGCGAAACTAAATGGTATATATTACCACTCAAAATCACTCAAATATTTTGATAAATTTATGATAGAACACGTATACTTACAACCCTTAAATATGTCGAATCAGCACACACACTATTTATTGAAACCTTTAGCAATATGTAGAGTGTCCCAGGCAACTGGAACAAGCTGTAGCTCTGAAACGATGGAAAAGAAGAAAATGTATTAGACAAAATTAGATGAAATTACAGAAACAATGTTTTTAAGATTTCAGAAAGAATCTAAATCTTTTATATACTAATCAATACCCTTTTTAGTTCTTTATATAAAATCATTAGGGTACTTGTATCTGAAAATGCTTAGTGTCAATTAATTTCATCAGCGATATATGAAAGACAAAGGGAAAATATGTAAATGCAAGAGTTTTGCATTGTCCTTCCCGATTTTTCATACGATAGGAGAGTTTTGCTAAATTAAAGTCAAAATATCTTTTAAACTAGTTAATCTACGATCTAAGTGCCTCGATACCGTTTTATACAGAACCAATTGGTGTATGACAAAATGTATAGTTTTATTTCGAGAAATAAGGAAGATCTTAAAATATTCGAAACACCATCATTTCATTTCAGATCAGACACTTACGTTGCATCACACATCATTCGAAAGCTTTTAATTTCGCCTAGTAATATTCTTTTCTACCTTCTGTCGTTTCAAGAGTATAGTTTGTCCCAGAGCCAAACACAACGTAGACACAAGAACACCGCTTCACGTCTTGCCTTGTCTTTCCTATGTTAAATTTAATAAATGAAAGTTAAAATATCTTCAGTTTAGTTTGAAAGATAGTTTTTCGATACAAATAAATCAATAGAATCTTTTATAGGAAACGCCGACGAGGATCGATTAACGTATTAAAACATATATGGCTCCTATGGATTGCTGACCTAAAAATCTTCCCCACTGTTTTTTTTATTTTTTATTTAATTCTTTACATTCACAATTTGTCCAATTTGGACATTTGGTAGAATTTTTTAGCTGTTTGATTATCATGTGGGTGGCTACCCCTAGCGGGATCCCCACTGTTTGATCTGCAAAAAAATGTCCATCTTCAAACCAAGCAACTTTTGTTAAAACATTTTTTTGATAACTTTCTGTTGAGGTTATCTGATAGAGGAACGCGTGGATGAATTTGTAATAGAAATATATATATTGAAGTAAATATAAGTATAAGTGTATGCTGATCCAGATCCTCACTCTAGCAGTGTTACATACAATAAAATATGATATGGAGCACATTGATACATTTATATGTAGCAAAGGTCATTATTAAAAAATTAACCTTGGCGTGTAACTCTATCTGAAGGTTACACGGAAACAGTAATAAAAATCTGCTTATAGCTCATTTGTTTCTAGACCTTGTAATCCAAAAACAACATTCATATTCAAGGACACAATAATTTGGGCCTTTCCCTTTGTCATTTTTTGCTTCATTCTATTTTCTTGCATAGAAAGAAGACTAAAAAGGAAACACCCAGCTGATCTCACAAAGGATATAACCTAAAAAACACGAAGATGGTACCCCGCTGGGGGTAACCATCCACATGCTATTCAATCATATGTTATAACATTTTACCTAATGTCCCACTGGACAAATTGTAAAATAAAAATAAACATTATATTAATAATAATAATAAAAAAAAAAAAACTTTCATCCCTTGTGAAATATTCTACCGTTTCCTGTTAAACGAATGTATACTATTGATAAACTTAGCATTGAAAAATCTTTTTTATCCGTTAATATTCATAGTTTGGAAAATTTGTCAACCAGAAGATAAACAGGTTACCAATGAGAAAATAATTTTATAAGCTTCAATAATTACGAATGCCAATTTTGTTATCACACATTAACTTCTAAAAATGAATTTTATCGCGTTACAATACTCTACTATACACAAGTGTAACAATGCCAGAAAAGCAGAATCGTTGCAAATATTTTACGATTAAATTATGTCGCTCGGAAGAGAATAAGTGCCTGAACATTTCCGAGCAACAACATAAATTAGGGATGAGACATTCGAAACTTCAAAACCCTTGGAACCCTTTGAAATTTAAGAAGTACCAGGTTCTTGGAATCCGAAACTTTATGCTACTTTTGTATTTCGAAATCCTCAAAACCAGGTAAATTATAATTTGTATAAATAACTTACAGAAAATATTGTAACGATACGAATTTATTTTTGAAAACAATTTATTAAGAATTTAGTTCCTGATAAAATAGCTGGATACTTATCGGAAAAGAAAGAAGAAACACAAGCAATCAGACTGTCACCAATTTCGTGTTTCGAGATAATCGAAACTCCCCAGACTTTACAAAGTAAAAATCAAGTTTCAATTTTATGGTACAAATGCAAGGAGTTCCCATGTGTTCCTTTCTTCCTATCGTGAATAGGAAAGAAAAGAGAAGATAATGGACAATTATGAGATTATAAGTTTAGTATTAGTTTAGTTTTTATTCGCCAAGTAAGGTTACATTTAGAAACAGACATACATGGAAAGTTAGCAGTGCGTGAAACGATAAGTTGTTCACGTTATTAAAAATAACAGGCTTCAATCTCTATGTTCGTATATAGCAATGTCATTTTCGATTGCAAAACTCTAATGTCAAAGCTCCGCAACGTACAGTCACGAACAAAAGTATTGACACACTTTCATTTTAATTATATACATATATATATCTACTTATACTTTATACTATTAGTCATTTTCATCTTTTTTCGCGTGAAAATCGCTTAATTACTCTTCTAATGGCGAAACGCCGTCCAATTATATTCCCAATCGTGGAATACGAATATTTTTGTTTAAATAAATTTATTATTATTTTTCGTTCAGCAACAGTCGTTTCTTGAATTCCGCAACTCATTTCGTACTCTTTAATATTTTCTTTTGAAAATAGATGTCTGAATAAAGGCAAATGTATATCATTGACAATCACAGACAAATGAAAATCCCTAAGGAATTTCTAGGACAAAGCAAGATTTTTTAAGCGTATCAATATTTTTGTTTCGATGAAAACAGCTGTTATTGCATATTTTATTTCTACTTTGTTACGTAAACAATTAAAACGCAATATTTATAATCCTTTAAAAATATAAACTCTGTAATTACTATTTATATAAAAATTAACCGAATACTATATTTTTTATTTGATTTATTTGTAGCTATATAATTAATATCTAGTTGCCCTAATACTTTTGTTCATAACTGTATGTATATCTAAAGTGCCTCCTATGTAATCCCATTAGTTGTCTCCATAGAAAATGATTTGCGTGGGCTAAGCCATAGATACGTTTCCACGCTATTAACACGCTATACCTCACGTATCAAAAGAGATACTGTTCTTTATTACACCTTTCCGACGTCTTAATTGCCGAGTTGCAGGAAAGCGGTTACAGTATCCAATTAGCACTCGGCATCGGACTAGATTCGTTTGATTTTGAGTACGCATCTTGAAAGTAATACAATTGGATCTATCTTCTATAGCTACACTTACTCATATGAACATTAAGATGTAGGATATTTCTGCACCTCTTGTCTCGTATGAGAGGCGATTTAAATATAACTGTGAATTACTTATAATTTAAGAACGGGTAAACAATTTCTTTTTAATAGTAACGTTCAATTGTATAGTGGATTTCTAACGAAAAAAAAGCCGTCCTTTTCTTCATATCGTTAATAATACCTGTGTTACGTCTAGTGACTCTGTGCGTAACCCGGAATCCATCCCTCGATCGAGGCGGCCACTAGCTGTACAAATATAATAAGTTTTTTCTTTTATTTATTGTTTGTTTACATTTTACAATTTGTCCATTAGGACATTTGGTAAAATATTATAATTTAATTTTTGATAAAATATAGCATGTGGATGGTTACCCCCAGCGGGACTCCATCTTCCAGGTTGTTTACTGTTCTATTATGAGGTCTGCAGGATGCTTCTTCTTCAGTCTTCTTTCTATTATTGTTTTATTCGTTTCAGCAACCAGCTGATTTGGGTGTGTTGCAAGTCTTTCTTTATACTTTTTTGCATATCTGACGATTTCCTCTTTAACTGTTGGAATCTTTAAGTCTTTTCGTATATCTTCATTTCTGACGTACCATGGAGCGTTAACTATTGTCCTTAAGATTTTTGCTTGCTCTGTTTCTATTTTATTTGTGTGACTCATTGCTGCCATCCCCCATAGTGGGACTCCGTATGTCCAGATTGGTTTGATTATTGTTTTGTATATATTTAGTTTATTCATTATGTTTAATTTAGATTTTCTATTGATTAACCAGTACATCTGCTTCATTTTTTCACGTATTCTGTTTGTTATTGATTTTATGTGATGCTTCCATGTAAGGCGTGTGTCTAAATGTATTCCTAGATATTTGACATACTTTGTTTGTGCTATGTGGGCGCCATTTAATTAGATGTCTGGTGTTTTTCCTTTTCTAAGCGTAAATGTTATGTGATTGCACTTACTGGTGTTCGCTTTTATTTGTTTGCTTTGCAGCCACTTTTCTATTTTTGTAATGTGTTCTTGTAGTAGTGCGGCAGCCGTTTCTGGATTTGCGTGTCTAGTTAGTAAGACCGTATCGTCCGCGAACGTTAGAGTTTTGTNNNTAGGACGCTTCCTTGCGGTACTCCTGCCTTGATATCCTTAATTTCAGAATATGCGTCATTTATTTTTACTACAAAGGTTCTATTGTTTAAGTAAGATTTGAGTAATTTGTAGATTTGTTCTGGAAATTGCTTTTTCATAGTTTGAAGAAGTTTTTCATGGTTAACTTTGTCAAATGCTTTTTCAATGTCAATAAATAGTACCGTGCAATATTGTTTTGTTTCCAATGCCTGTAAGATTTCATTGACGAGTCTATGCATTTGTTCTATTGTGGAGTGTTTATTCCTGAATCCAAATTGATTATCCGGTATTAGTTTTTCTTTTTCTATTGTTGGTAAATATAATAAGTCGGACCTCGATAGTCCTAAGAAACTGTCATAAACCTAAGCATTTTGATTTTATCGTTAAGGCCGCTAAGTGGTATAAATAAAAGTGGTATGAATAAAAGTAGGGTTTTTTCCCATATTCAACGGTCATTTCCACCCGCAAGCGACTGGTGGTGGGGCGACCAACACCCATAACGAGCTTTCCTCCAAAATAACACGACAGCCGAAAGTTAGTTGTCAAATCGCTATAATCGGTGACACCGTAATTCACTATTTGGAAGTCACTCCTACTACGATTAACATCGTGGTCTTGCTAGTAACATTTCGAGTCAAATACTTCTAACTTTATTGTAAACGACATTGCACTTCGACATCGTTACTTACCATTTATATTCTCCGCGAGGCAAGTTGTTGGAAATACATAATATCTTTGCCCTGTTAATCCACTGTTATATTTATTCAACCACCTCTATTATCCTAAACGAAATAGGGGATCGACCATTTGGTGGCGCCTCCCGTTGACGCGCTTCCTAGCGGTCGCGTCTCTCCGCGAACGGTCGAACAATTTGCTGTAATTAACATTAACGATTATTCAGTTTCACGTTAATTTTTATCTTTTTCTTTATAACAAATTACAAGCTATAATAAATTACATAATTTATGAAGTTAGTATTCTTTCCTTTCAGTAACATGTTTTTCTTGGAATATCATAAAAATGTAAGTGCCAATTTCTTCTAACGTTAATTATACAAAATAAATCTGTTTCGCAGTTCGAATTATTTCTAAGATTTGTTAAATTGCAGAACGTAAACAAATAATGCAATAAGTAAATATTAGGGTAGCGTGAAAATGAGATGTTTTATTTGAAACATTTTTCAAGCTACAATAAACGGTTCGTATTTTCGTAGCATAAGTAACATGCCCTCTTACACAAAGCAATAAGTACATAGATAACGCTGTGTCTGAATATTAATGTGAGTAGCTGAAAAACCAGGTATAGGAAATGGAGGTGAAGCAGAAAATTCGCCTCTTTGTAACAACTATTTACAATAAATTTGTATAAAATGGTACACATGACCATTTTAAGAACTAAAATCAAAATCGTATCTGTTTACAATTATCAAACGTTGTATTTCATAAAGAGATGAAATATATCCCTTCTTCTTTTACGTATGATTTTATAGGGCAAGATAATCTAGATAACGATACCTTTATTTATGATTGAATGTGTAATTGTGTATGTGCTTATGAAAAGTGCAGATAAATATTTCGATCGAAAATTACAGGTTACAAACGAGAGCGAATCATGCTTACCTTTATTATATTTTATTTGCATGATTTGCACGATTGATTGGTTTTGAGAAGCCCTTTGAAGACCAACTTTGATTATTTAAGTGGAGTCTCATATGTTTTATTACATATATACAGTGAAATACTCGCGGAATAACAGATTCGGCTTGGTACGTCTCAAACTGTATTCTCCATAATGATCTCAAAATTCGTTTCATCACAAAAGAGATACGTAGGTTATCAACGCTCTGTCGTCAAAGCATCAAGAACAACAAACACAAAATGATCACGGAAATAAATAAGTCGTTAAATGTAAGAGGAAGGCTAAACAGACGGTGGCCAATTGACTTGCCACGAACAATAGAAGCAGGAAGCTAAAATTAGCAAAAATCAGCCACGAGGAACTACAAGAGTATCACTGCCGGATGATATCTCTGGTTACGCCAAATCTCCACGACAGATTTTCTTATTGTCCTACATGTTAAGGAGTAAATTGTAAATAATGTAGAATAAAAGAAAAAATTATGTTCTTGTAGCAGGCATCGAAAGATTTTCGAAACACGGTACAAGCACAATAAATACTCTGCACAAACCTACTTCATCCAACTATTCTAGAAACATGGAAACTTTGATTACTTTAGCATTATTAACAATGTTGAACTATATTATTCTGAAAATTTACCTGAAAATTCTGCTTTACTGGTGGTAGCTAAGAGGTGCAGCAATTTCTAACGTTTCTTGCTATTCGTCTCGATCTGTCGTTTAAGCATCACCGATTATTTGAAGAAATCTTGTTCCTTTAGTTATTTAATATCAGTATATAATAATGATAATAATAATAAAATATTATATGGACCATTTATTTTGAAAAAATTTTAGAATGGAAAAATTTACATATACTTTAATATGAACTTCTTATTTATAAATAATTTATAATTTAAATCATAAAGTATTCGTTTGTTTCGATTAATCGAAAATTTGGTTAAGAAATGAAATTGCATAATCCTTTATTTTCAAAGTAGGATTTAAGCCCATTTCCTGTAATCTGTAGCCTATCCAAACAATCGAGGAACCAATAATAATCAAAACAAATGATAACGTGAACAAATTATGCGTTTCAGAAATATACTTGTGAATTATTGTTACATTTATTAAATTATTATTATTATGCTTAAATTAAGTTGTTATATTAAGTTCAGTGTTATTAAATTAATAATAGTTACTTTGAAGAAAGTATTACATATTATTGGCATCTTGCTTTCTTTTTTCAATGGATAACGTCGCATTAACATTAATATTTTTTATGGTAATAGAGATATGTTCACTGCGATCTAACACAATAATATTAGAATGACTCTAATTCATTTAATTTTATTCTATTTATTTTCAAATATCGCGTATAGATAATTATAGAGGACAGTGGATTAAAACGTAAAATATAAATTTTGAATAACTAAAATTTAATGAATCGTAGAGTGTTGGTGAAAAAGATTGTAAGTGCCAAAAAACAAGTTTTGCAGGAGGAAAAGAAAATTAATGTAGTCCAAATTCACGAAGAAGAGAAGTGTATGTGTAGAAAACCTTGGATGTGCCAGCTCTTAGTTGGAAATAAAACTAAATGTTCCATTCGTTTAGATAAATGGCAGACAAAAGCCAAAATTCAATTAACTAATGTTTATTGGCACTTACATTTTCATTTATTATTTTTTTTCTATAGAAAAGACGTTGTGACACCTTCTAGCATTATTAGCGTTACGTCACGTGGGACATCTGCCCTCCATCCCTCGCTACCTGGCAGCCAACGGCCAAACTACAGTCTTCCCGATTCTCAATAGACCCAAGGACCCGCCATAAAGCGTTAACTTTAGCTTCATTGTCTCCACACATGTTTGCCAATCAAATTGCTTGTCTTGAAGAATTTTCTGATTCTATAAGTATTTTCAGTTGATGACTGGGTCTTGGAAAAGTCCTTGGCGCTCTTAAAAATCACGGAGAAAGCGGACAGTCGCCAGATGGGAAAAGCGAACATATGCCCATCGAAAAAGACTGTTTTTCCTTAGGAACAAAGTCACCCCCGCTCTACGTTGGTGGGAGACTTCTTAATATCCTGTTCATTAGAGTGGGTCATAACCAATCGGCATCGCGGATCGTTACTCTCACTTCCTGGACGAAAAGTGTAAACAACGAATCCGCGTTCTTCGGTCAAAGGGCACACCCACACCAAGCTTTCCTCCGAGACACCACAAGAGCAAATCAGGCACTCTCGAGCAAGTGTTCAAGCAGTCATCATCAAGTCACTCTCGATCGAATCGTCACCACTCTCGAGCAAGTGTTCAAGCAGTCATCATCAAGTCACTCTCGATCGAGTCGTCACCACTCTCGAGCAAGTTCTCATCCAGTCATCAATAAGTCTTCAACAGTGTGTTCGGTCGATCTCCCGCGAATACAGTCAGTCGACACCATCATACGCAACGACACGAAAAGAGTCTCACCGGTATAACACCGAAGTTGTTGGATCGTTTAAATATATATAGTAACCTGTTAATCGCAGCGTTATTTCAATTAATCACCCTTATTATCCCACAAGAAATAAGGGATCGTACGATTCGTGGCGTCGATTAGTCAATCGTATCGGAAATTTACGACTCTCGTTGACGCGCTTCTTCGAGATCGCGTCTCCCCGCGAACGTGCGAATGTTCATGGTCCTTAGAGCCGGATCCAGTGGCAAGTGAATAGTGTTAGCACGCATCCGTTTGTGTTTTCCCCGAACCGGGTGTTCTAGATGACCTGCAAGGACTTCTTGGTGACGAAGATGTGTCCGATCGTGTGCTTGACGAAGAAGAGCTTCGACTTGATGCTGAGGAGCCCGGACTTGTGTCTTGCTTCTCCTGATGCAGCATCGTGTGATACCGTCGTCCGCACACATAACAGAATCTGGCCTTACACTCTCGCACCGAGTGTCCTTTCCTCAGGCAATTCAAGCACAACGATGCTTCTTTAACTTCCGTAAGGCGACTGCTCACGGGTTTGGCCTTGAAGGTGGTACACTTCCAGATAGGGTGATACCCTTTGCATGTGTGACATGTTGACCTAGTCTCTGATGTTATGAAAGCGTGGCTCCGGGAAGAGTTGTCGCGGGCGATTGCGCGTGGTCGTCTCTTTTGTTAACGGAGTCACTGTGCGGCTCAACTTGCCACAGCTAGCTCGTTTTTCTAAAAAGGCTAGTAAATGTTCGACTGGTGGCATTTTCCTATCGGTTAGGGTAAGTTCCCACTTGTTGACGATGTTTCCACTAATTTGGGAAATAAGCATTCCATTAAGAACGGTATCTAGCAGGGATTCGCCGGTGATTTTTAACTCACGTAGGTGTTGTTTGAAGTTCACGACTACTGCTTCTAAGGCTTCGGGTGTATTCTTCATCTTGGGAAAATTTGCTATCGCGTGCCAATTAGTAACTATTCAAAAAGAGAATTTGCATTTATATTCTATACCATAGTATTCTCATTGATATGCAGAACATTTTCCAATAAAAAATCAAAACACTTGCTGTGTCTTCTACAAGCATTCTTCGATTGCACAATTTATTAATTTTGGAAGTGGTACAGTCTATACATGACTCTGAGAAAAGAAATTGGTCAGATAATTCCCAAAAAAGATATCTTTATAATAAATTTACATCTATTTAAACATATAGAGACGCGGAAGTATTGTATATAAACTGTACAAATGTTTCAAAACAAAGGAAAATGGATCAACACCATTTGTAAAATAAACGATAAACGGCACCCGCCACGGAACTTTCCGTCGGCTTCGTAATACAAAGCGTTAGGCCGCCAAAAGGGCAACATCGACGTGCCCGTTGTACCATCGATATCCCTATGCTTCTTCCGCCAAATCCTCGGAAGAACACATATGTGGCAACTGCCGTGGCACATCTAATAAGTACGTCCTAGTCGGGATATCGATGGGCACCTAAGGGAAGAATTCGTTTGTTCTCAGAAGGGATCATTCCGTTCTGAGCTGCGAAACGACTCTTGTGTCTATGCGAAACGAAACCGACGACGGTTACCTTTGCTACCCGTCAAGCGACATTTACTGCGAGCGTTATTTGTTACACGATAATAAACTAGTTGTTATTGTTGAACATATTCTAGTGTACTTTCATTATCCATCACGACACTCATAATGACCTCAGATCCATATCTAATAGAATATTATGTAATGAGAATAACTATTTGCTATGTGATAACAATATACTATAATATTTTCTTCTATCCAAATCAGGGCCGTGCTTCACTTTTGTAAATACCAACAGTATATATTATTTTTAATTATTTCTACATTTTAAAACACTATTACTTTTATATAATTTATGCATATGTAGCGGCTCATGAGCTAGAGGACAATTCGAATCATGTTGTTTTGCCTCGGAGTGTCAATATCGTTAGGATACACATAATGTAATAAAAAATAAACTCCGGGCAAAACAATGTCGCCGCTACATGCAACCGTCAAATAAACTCGAATTTAAATTTTCCGGCTCTCCCTCGACCGGTATAAATAAACGAACGCGATCGTAACGAGTTTAGTTATCAGTCTCGAACGGTCTTGTTAGCGATTACACTGTCTTTAGCAAATCTGTTAGGATGAGCATCTTAGCGAACATTGTCTGTATTTATTTATTTATTTATTAATTTAAATACAATTGACGGTTTCAACGGCGAGTTATCTCGTCATTCGAACCACACGACCCAAGCATCCTCATATAAATATATCACTTCAAAATTTGTTCTGTTTTTATATTAAATTTTCGAATGAATTTTACAGTAATTGAAATCTTGCGTTTCGTTGTTAGGAACAGTCTATTACATGATCTTACTACTTATTTTCATTGTACAGCTGCTTAATGATAATAAATCGCAATAGAATAATTAGGAGGGAGATGTACGCTTTAGAAATTTGTTACTACATGTCTAAACTTTGGAACAGGAAAATTTTTTAGGCTAAATATTTTTAATAAACTATCTTGCTCTACCATCTTTATTTAGATAAAATAAAGTTTTAATATACGTCAATCTTAAACAATTGAAAGTAAAAGTCTCTTTTCTCAGGAAATCCCGGACGTTTCGCTTGCAGGAGTGATGCTGCACCGAAAAGATTTCAATTTTCTATGACTATATATAATTACTTACTAAAGAAATTTTCTGGACTTCACATGAAATATTTTAAGGCTTCACTAGCAGTGTAATGAGATACGATTGTCATGATTGTATTGGTAAAATTTAAAATCAATCTGGAAATGTATATACAAAATATTCTAAATATTCTAAAATATTTATTGCTAAGATATATTTAGTAAAAAATTTGTATTCAGCATAATAGCTATCTGAGGTATATATTAAGTATATAAGTACGTTATAATAAATGTTAAATATGATCCCACTGAAAATTATGGTTTATTAATATAATGGCTAATCCACTATCAAAATACTTTTCTGACCTCTGTAAAATAAATATTTGCTCCAGATATCTCGTAACTTCTATATTGAATATTTCCAAATTTGTTTCAAACTTTACCAATAGAACTGCGATAGTCGAGTCTCATATCGGTGGTAATTTTTTAATTGTATAGTGTTAACTGTATTTTAGGCCTCCTTCTCAAGATTATTTTAGTTCCTTCTTGTTCCCTAGATACCACAATGTAAAACAAAAGAAAAGTCAGCCAGATTCAGCTATGTTGCCCTTCGTATGCTTTCTTTGTGCTTTAGATATTACACGTGTTTGAGAGTGTATTAAGTATTCCTCTCCTCCTTTCTTTCTAAGTGACGATTTGTAACCCAATAATGCCAAAGAGACGCAGATAAGATTAGTAGTAGACAAGAAATTATGCAGGAAATTGTCCAAAGTGCAGAAGAAATTGAACGATTTACAGAACGAAACAGATAGTCCATCTACATCACGTGACGAACGAGAAGACGTTGTATCGATGGCTTATCCGCCTGTTTTAGAAGCTTAACATCGCTAAATCGAATTTCCTGTTACGGTTGAGCACTAAACTTACCAGGCCCGGTCAAATCACCGGTTTCAAAATTTAATTTAAAATTGTACGTTCACCGTTATTTCTTCTGTTCATCCGATTTTACATAAAATTTCATATTAGCACGAATTGAGAAATTGATTAATCAGATCATATAAGAATTTACATAAAATTAGACGAATAAAAAAAATAACAATGAATGTACAATTTTAAATTAAATTTTGAAACCGATGATTTGACCGGACCTGGTAAGGTTAGTGTTAATGCAGGCTACCTGTGAGCTGATGAACTAATGAGCTTGTACGGCAGGTTAGTCTTATCTAATGAATTTGCACGAATAGCAAAACAAGTAGGAACATAGCTTGTGGGCAAACTAATAAAATCAATATTGGAAAAAATAGTGACACGGTTAACGACAATATTTATCTGTAACTTTATAACAGAAGAAGAGAATATTCCACCAGAGGACCAGACGAGCCAGGATCAAATGCAAATGTTGAGTGAGGAAATTCTGGAGATGGAAGATTGATTTTCATCCGTCATTAAAATCAAGATGCAATTACTGGACGGCTAATAGGATCTGCAGGAAAATTAAAGATGACTTATTGGCAAAATATTTCAAATCAAAAGACACGTGTATGTTGGATAATAAACAATTAGCCACATCAATCCTCATAGCGATAGACTCAGGCTTTTTAATGTTAACGAATGCCAAATTCTATATAGAAAAACTAATTCTAGTTCAAAGATTAATGCCGCTAAATTAGTAATACAGATTCATCACAATGAACGTAAATCTATAAAAATCTTTATACTCCCAGGAATTAGCAAGCAAATAAAATCTGTTGTAAACTTTAATACTCATTAGAAGAATTTTTATTTGGAGCTAGTTGGACAAAACAAAAGAAGCCAAAGCAATAGAAAAATTATCCCAAAATGTAAAGAATCAACCAGCAACAAGGCTACTTAGCCAAACGTTAAACAGAATGTAAACTACAAAAGCTTGCTGGTGAGAAGGCCACTTACCAGTCAGACAGCATCATCAAACAACCGAGGCCAGAGGAGTTCCTAGATATTATTCAGACCGACAGGTAACAATACTACCCAAAGGGACAGAGTGATCGAGAATCCAAGTCCAAGAGCGAAACCAAATAAACGTACGTATCTCTGCCGGATTAAAATACTTCTCGTCGGACTGGCAAGAAATAACTCGAGACAAGCTTGTCCTGAATTGTGTTCGAGGTTACAGAATAATATTTCATTCGAAGGAAGTCCAGGAACATTCTCCAAAAGTGAATCTTAAATCAAACGCGGAAATTAGTAATCGCGAAAAGGCTATTATATTGTTACTAACGAAAGATGCGATATATACAGATTTATTCTCAACCTCAAGAAATTAAATAAGTTTATATCGCCAGAATATTTAAAATTAGAGGATAGACGTGCGACAACGAAATTGGTGTTTCCCGGTTATTGCATAGCTTCGATAGATTCAGGAAACGCTTATTATTTAGTCCTCATAACATTAGTTGGCGTAAATGGTCGATTATAAACCTGTCAGGCTAATTCTGCTATATTTCGTAATGCTATTGTTTGGCCAGGATGATTAAGCATCCATAAATCTGCTTGTTCATGGTAAAATTTTTCGAATGGACCAAAAACTGAAACATCTAACGAGTGAAGGCGGTAGGTAGTGCGTGGTGGTAGTGTAGGTAGCATTGTTCCATTATCTTGGGAAAGAAAAATACATTGCAGAGAGATGTGACTTTTACGGTTGAACGAATCAAAAACGAGAAGACATTTTCCACCTTTAGTGCATTTTACCATGCTGAATGATTTGAGATAATTAGTATAATTTTCCGCTGTCAGCCACTCACTATCATGTCTCACTGCCATAGAACCTGGAGGAGGGTGCTCCTTGTGTAGTATAGTCCAGTTGGCGTAGGGAAAATGAAGAATGGGGCAATGGAATTTCCTAAAACATAAATTGCTCGACTTACTGTGACTAAAGAAACTACGTTTGGAAGACCTGGTTTTGAAAAATTGTTTTCGTCCTTTGCAGCTTATTACTTTCCGTGGCTTGTGTACTGTGGTCATTTCAGTTTCGTCTACGTCGTACACCGATTCTGGACCAAAAGTCTTTTTCAATTATTATTCGCAAATTTTCATAAAAATGGGACACATTATGTTTATTAAATGCAGTCGCCCTACTTATACTAATTGCTTTAGAAATACAAAGAGCTGAGCGTTCCGAAACATACAGGCTCGAAACCAACATTTTTTATTCAATTTTGGGGAATATTTTACTTATTTTCTTCCACAAATAATGCAAATAAAATGCAAATTTCTTGGCTGCAACTGGTGGAAGACCATAATCAAAATTTGCCGAAGATAATAGATATACTGCAAGTAATTTTTCTTCTTCGTCTGTAAATATTACGAAATTTTGATAAAAAGAAAAACTGTATTTTCGTTAATTTATAGTTAACTACGTATCGAGATAATGTCAATTTATCAATTTTGAACTTTTTAGTCTTATTGGTTTATTTCCATTAATAACTTCAAGAATAGCACTTCTAATCAGTATTTTAACAACGTTTAACCCGAAACTGAAAGTATCGAGAGTTGGCGCGTAAGTGTAATATCGAGCGCATTTTCACGTAAACTTAATGACAGTTCATAAAAACCTTATATGAATGAAGTCGAAACTTATGTTTCTCGGCACGAAAATGTAGTTTCTATAATAAAATAATTTCAGATTGATAAATTCACTTGAAACAATCGTAATCTAACTTGATCTACAGAGTGCACCCTATGTTGAAGCGTAAGCTCGTCTTTCGTTTTTTACGTAGGAAATTGAAAAACGTATCGATAGTCCCCAATCTGCTCTAATTATTTACAAATCGAATGGCCTCACCGATTTCAATAAGCTGAATAACATTCTGAATAACTTTCCCCCATACATGTTACCGTCGCTCGTCTTTAGTTTCTGAGGCATTCATAAACGTTTCTGTTTCGGCGATATGATTTTAATAATCGAATAGTCGCTTTACTCATTATCGTAGCTGAAGTTGTTACTCAATACCTTAACTTGTTTTATAGCAGCGTTATCGACCATGACACGGTGGCCGAATGATTGATCATTTAACTTAAACCTACTCCATTAATTTTCCTTCCTTATGTGACTTGAAAATAATCATCGACAACGAGTTATCATCGACAAACGGTATATAAAATGTACGTGCGCCGATCGTAACGTAAATCGAACTGAAGATTTTTGCGAATATCTCGACGTTAAGCGACGGTAACATTTATAGTGAAATCGGCGAGGTCGTCTGCTTTGTAAATAATTATCATTGATTCTGTTACATAATGACGTCAGACTATTTCTGGTGTGTCGAAAGTACAAAAAAGTACAAAATCAGGAAAATTTTATAAGTTTATAATAGAGGTAGTAGTAAAAGAAGAAAAGTTTATTATAGAAGTAGTAAGTACGAAGTAGATGCCTGTTTTAATTACCAAATTTCTTTACGTATATTTCCTTCTATTTTGAAAAATGCAAGCATCAATTTTACATCGTAAATAAAGTGATTGTAAAAGTATTTGGAATAATGATTTACCTCTAGGCTTTGGACTTGCACCATTGTTTTATACAATATACGAACTTACACCACTGTTACATTCGACTAAAGCAACCTTGTATCCGATAACCTTTTCGTATTTATATTATTATATTAAATAATTAAATATATTCATATTTATATTAACTTTCGCGTTTTAAAACTATTCAGTGTCGTACTAGCTTTCGTATCAGCATTATTAAGATATATTTGTTGGCAATGAATAACGTAAACTCAAATGCTATATAAAGCTGAAAAAGAGTAAGAAATAGTGGTAGTTGAGCTAGGGATGTCGCTAAAAAACTTTGTAATTCGAAAACAGAATATATGTACCGGAGTAATGATATAGCTCTTGAGAAGAAGTTCGAAAATAAAAATTGTGGATGCAAGAAAAAGATGTAAAAACGTGACTCATGGAGGAATACGGAAAAATAATTTTCAATTTTTCCAATAATTTTTGAGGATGGGACTCTTTGTAGCGCAAAATGCATACCTTTGTGGATTTATACAGAGTGTACTTGTAAAAAGAAGACGACCATGAAATGGAAGTAGATGCCTGAAAAGTAGCAATAATTATTGCCAAATATTGGTGATTCTATTATTACCTTGTGTAATAAGTATTTCTTAGAAACTTTTGCTATATCGGAAGGTAAAGCTACTTCCGGTAGCTTTAAGCTACAACAAAGGTAAAACAGCATATCCACGAAACTTCAGTGATGATCTTATTGACAAAGTTTTCCCATGACATGAATACAATTCGAATCGAAAATATCCAAATGAAAATTTGAATGTCCGGAAAATGTATATGTTGTATACAGAAAACTATCTTAAATTAAATATACTATCAGTAAAAGAGAACACGTGTCGTTATATATTTAATATGCGTCTTAAAATACCATGGAAAGATACATGCAAAAATGTGATGAATATAAAATTAAACTAGACACAGAAAATAAATCAAGAAGCTATAAAATATCATTGCTATGTAAGAAGATGCGGAAAAAGCAAGACATTACTGAAAATTCCAGATAATGTTCATATTTATAGCATCGGTTGAACATATAGGATTCTTTTATATTTGGGATGAAACTATAAGATCAACGGGCTGGTAAGAAAGAACATCATATTTGTTTAAACATATCGAAACTGTAGCTGGTAAGAAAGATCAGATAATTATTTATAGAGACACATATACTCAACAAAATCGTAACATGAAATTAGCTTAAGCTCTGTTAAAATTAGTTCAAAGTAATGACATAATAACAAAAGTTATAATATCGGGACATTCATTTTTACCAAATGATTCGGATTTTGAATGTGTAGAATTTACAGCCCACCATTTGACTATTTACGTCCCTGAAGATTGGTGCTATTGTATGAAAAGCGCTCGAGATTCCAACAAGTTCATCGTTTGTGAAACGAATTTTTTCAACTAAACAGTTAGAACGAGTAATAACGAAGCGTAGCAAGAATACAGCGGCACAAACTATGAATTTTTTTTTATTTAATAATTTACATCCACAATTTGTCCAATTTGGACATTTGGTGAAATTTTTTAGCTGTTTGATTATCGTGTGGGTGGCTACCCCCAGCGGGGTACCATCTTCGTGTTCATTAGGTTATATCCTTTGTGTGCTGGGTGTTTCCTTTTCAGAATTCTTTCTATGCTTGTGTTGATCGTTTCCGCAGCCAGCGGTTCGGGTGTGTTGCTATTCTTTCTCTGTACTTTTCCGCGCGTCTGCTAACCTCCTCCTTAATCGTTGATATTCCCAGGTCCTTCCGAATGTCCTGGTTCTAACGTACCATGGGGCGTTTACTATTGTTCTAAGAATTTTAGCTTGTATTGTCTCTATTTTGTTTATATGGCTGCTGTCCCTCATAGTGGTATTCCGCACGTCCAGATTGGTTTTATGATCGTTTTGTATATTTTTAATTTATTTTCTATGCTTAATTTAGATTTTCGACTTGTTAGCCAATGCATTTGTCTCCTTGTTGTCTGTATTTTGTCTATTATTGATTTAATATGCTGTTTCCATGTGAGTTGTGTATCTATGTGGAGTCCTAGGTATTTGACTTGCCTTGTTTCTATTATGTGCGTGCCATTCAGTAGGATGTTTGGTGGCATCTGTTTTCGCAATGTGAATGTAATATGGTTGCATTTGTTGGGGTTTGCTTTTATTTGTTTAACTTGCAGCCGCTTTTCTATTTTTGTGATATGTTCTTGTAGTAATGTGACTGCTGAAACTATAAATTGGCTCAACATTCAATGGTTGCGCTATGAACGAGAGAAACAATTTGATATTTTTTATAAAACTACAATTTCTCCGAATGTTGAGTTTGAAACATTAAATATTTAGCGTCCTCGGTGTGGTAATCAACTGCAGTTGAAAAATATACAACAGAAGAATTTATATAATAATAATGGATATAATATCCACCTGTGCGTCCTGTTCCTACGATTAAAACGAAGGACTTGCTAGATTTGTTATAATTTATTCCTTCGGTTCATCATACATTTTTTCTAAGCATTAAAGGCTAGTGAGATCGTAGATAGTGATGACGAATCCAGCAACAAATGAGTTTCTTTAGTATATTATAATACATTAAATACTCAATGTACTAACTCGTATACTATGATTACTGGAAAGTGTCGACTTTTTTCGTTGTAGTGCTTTGAAAATAACATTCCTACAAATTACGATCATCAACACTTCAATTGCCGTATGGCATAAGTCACATTTTTACAAAGAAGCGATATCACAAGTCAGTGGAATAATGGCACTTGATTATTCGTTACGTTCCCGTTAGTTTATTACTGAAAGGAATGTAGTTTTTTTTCAATTATGTCATTATAATTACTAGTCTTTTTGTCCCTTATAGTAAAGCTACATTCTGTTGGTAATTTTGAATAAAATATTACACGAAAGTGGAATTTTCATAAAACTAAAAATGAAAAGTTGATAAATTTGTCAACTAAGGAGCTCAAATATCCTTTCTATTGTGATTTTGCATTCTCAGATTTTCACTATTTCTAGCATTGAAACAATTTTTTAACAAACAATTCCTCAAACTATAACCTTTTAGAACTGACAATTTTTAGGAAAAGTAAAATATCAAATTTTCGTAGTAGTTTGATTAATTCTGAGAAAGTAATTAAAATATATCATACGTATAATTGTGGCAAATAATAGGTAGGTGCGATAGCTCTATCAACAGTTAAATAGAAAGTAGTAGATCACAATTGTGATGTTCTATTTCATTGATAGTTACAAAATGATGGAATTTTGTTTATTTTATGACAACAATCGGAGTGAGGAGATGTTCACGATTAAAGTTCGTAAACGTCATTGTATGTTGAAATGAGTTTAATTAAGAAAAGTAACATTGTGGTATAGCTCTGAAAAAATATTTTCAAGTGTACAGTGGTAAAGCTATAAATGTAAGACTAAGCTAACTATGATTTATTCATCTCTGATCCGGAGATATTTTACTTCCAGATCAACTACGATTAAATAGTCGAATATTTGCAGATTGAGAGGAAGTCAAACTCGCTATTAATAATTCCACAGACTCTAAGAATCAATAATTTGTTGCAAGAGGTATTAAGCAGTTAAGAAACAGATGGAGAAGAGTCGTAGAACTAAATGCACAATACCTAGGTACATAGGGAATAAATGAAAATATTAGATCATTTCGTAAGCGGTCATGTTTAAACAATTTTAAGACGTAGAAATTTTATTACGTTTATATTAGAATTAAGCTTTACCTCCTTTATTATTTTCAATTGGTCTTTTAACAAAAATTTAACATTTCCGTGCTAAATTTTCTGTTACTACTTTAACGCTATTTTCGCTATTTTGTTTAATTTCCAATTATATTGTTTTAAATAACTTATCTCATGTTTCCAATGTGTACAATTGACAAGTATCATAAAATAAGTACATACGTAAAACAAAGTTCCGTCTCCTTCGTTAGTATTGATCAATACTGTATGATATTTTTAAGCCTTCTATTTGTTAATTGTAATTAAATCTTATGAATTCAAAATACAAAGAAATAAACCAGATTTCTTATGCAGTGATAGAAATCTGTTATAATTATTGAATCGATATTATTACAAGATGCAGTTTCCACGATTTCTATTTTAAATTAATCGCTGTAGTTGCGCTTATCTTTAGAGATATAAAGGTATTCGAAAATGAACGAGTTTTGAAAGCGACAAGTCGATGTACTAAAAACAAAGAATTCATAACAATGTAAAACGTTAAATTTACTGCGAGGGGATCAGTCTCGAATAATTTTCCTGCTTGTGAGAGAGAAAGAGAGGGATTTTGAAGGCGAGCGGTTCTCGAAGCATTCTCGTCGAAGATCATCGTATGGGCGTAAACAGACGAAGACCCGGGAGAGCCGACCGACTGACGCCAGGAACCTCACAGTACGAGACTCCCGTGTCGCTTGTAGGTTGGTTCGGACACGGCCAGTACAATAGACAAGGAATTTAATACCTTGCGGTGTGTAGAACACTAAAATTTAGTCCGGTAGTTGAGTAAAACGTCCCAGTGGCTGAGGCAAGTAGCAAGTAATATTGAAACTTGCCGTTTTCTGGTAAAGTAGACCGCAGCTGGTCGCAGTTGAAATTTACACTTTTTAAAACAAGAATGTTTGGGGTGACTGTATAAGCACAAACTATTCTTTAGACAATTTCGAATATTTCTTGAAATCAATAAGGAAGACAAAACATTTTGGAGGAGTTGAAGAAGATAAACAAAATCGTTAAATTTTAGGTTTCTGTCAAATATTAAAACCAAACACATGTATAATATTATGGTAGACAATTTTTTCATCAATGTAATATTAATTGCTTGGTCATATATATATATGTCGAATTATTATTAGAGTTTTGTGTCGAATCATCATTTGAATTGTGGGCGCGTAACAATTCTTCATTTGGATTTACCATTGTTTAACTTAACTAAATTATATTACACTTAAATTGTATAACACGAATAGATATAACTTTTACAAGGTTTAACAATAAATAAGTTTAACGAACGCTTTTAACAATATTCTTGGGTTCAAACGAATCCACGGTCAACGGGAAACTCTTTGTACAATAGTTTATATTTTCTCTGTATCGCAAATAACGTTAGCTGTATCTCTTGGTATCTTCTAAACTGACTCCCCGATATCCGTAAACTCTCCAAGGAGATCACAATAAAAGACTGCCTGGATCTCATTTGTAAATTACATATTGATTAGGAATATCAACAAAATTCCAGGAGCCGTTGCTAAGCAGTCCTGCATACAGCCGACATTGCTCTTGGCCAGGGCTTGTCCGTTAATACAGCGTGTCCCTCAATATCGGTACTTCTTCTGTCAGATCAAAACGTTCATCCCGTGACCGTGGCTACGTTCAGCGACCAGTTGCGTCACCTCGAGCCCAAGTATTCCAAAAGAAATGCCCGATGTCTCTACATGTCCGACATATATATTGTTTAAAAGTCAAGATTTAAGAAGCTGAAAATATTTGTTGTTAATAATTATATTAATTATTAAATTAAATGCTCATATAATTATTAATTAATAAAAACATTGTACGTCATATTTTCGCCCATATTCGTAAATACATACGTATATACGATTCGATCCACTGAGCGTGGCACAGGAAATTCCGTTTGTCCCCCAAACCTGACCGAAACAGGTAAAAGTAGAGCTGGCGTGCAAAATCACGATAACGGTCGTAATCTAATTTCATTCACGTCCAAGATCGTGATTTTTGTATCCCAAGTGAATTTGCTAATTGTGATCCTAATTCTTGATCTTAATTGAATTATTTCTGATAAAATACTTCAATATAGCTTGCATTAAAACATCTGCATATTACGTAAATTTAAGATGTTCTCTGCGCATGACTCAACTATATATATGTCGGAGATGTAGGGACATCGGGCCTTTCTTTTGGAATTTTGGGAAGATCCCCAATACTTGGGCTCGAGGTGACACAACAGGTCGCCGAACGTAGCCACGGTCACGGGATGAACGTTTTTACCTAACAGAAGAAGTACCGATGTTGAGGGACACGTGGTATTAACAAACAAGCCCCGGCCAGGAGCAATGTCGGCTCTACACGAGTCTGCCTAGTAACGGCGCCAGGAATTTTGTTGATATCCCCGATAAATATGCAATTGACAAATGTGATCGTATCAGTCTTTTATTCTTGGAGAGTTTACTGACATCGTTCTGTCAGTCAGTCAGAAAGTAACCGAACGTCGCAGCTAACGTCACTTTGTGTTTCAAAATATATTCTATTGTACAAAGAGTTTTCCCCGTTGACCGTGGATTTGTTTGAACTCAAGAACATTGTCAATAGCATTCGTTAAACTTATTGTTCGTTAAACTTTGTTAAAGTCTTATTTATACGTGTAAATATAATCTCTGTTGTGCAAAACGATGGCAAATTCAAATGAAGAATTGTTACGCGCCCAAAATTCTAATATATATATATATATATATGTCGGGTTAGCGTTAGGTTTAGGGGCGTGTAACGAATCTTCATTCTGACTAGCCATCGTTGCTGTACAATAGAGATTATATTTACTGGTATAAATATAATTTTTACAGAGTTTGACAAATAACCGTGGTGATTAGACACTCGAGATGTTAAATCTCTACATAGTAAGTTTAAGAAGTGCACCGATTCTAGCGCAAATATGACATACTATCAATATCGAGTTGATTAACGCCGAGTGTCAAGGAAAAGACTGTCCTGTTCTCCTACTTGGCCGAAAATTTAAAAATTTGAATCTATTCGATTAAGCCTTATTAATACTACGCTACTGGACGTGTCTGAACGTTGAATAGTAAGTTACCTATTTTTCACTTGTCCCTTGAAGGCTGGTTCAGACACGACGGTTCAGTGGCAAATGACAAGTGATCCGTCCAGACACATCGAGTAATTTGAAGCAAGTAATTAGCGAATAACCAGTTACTACTAAGCGGCTTGGCTAATACATAGGAAGTGTCCGGTCGGTAGAGTTGAGTTTTAGTAATCACGAGAAATGGACAGACGACGAGCGATAATAGATACTAATAGATATTGCAGAAGAAATTGAAGAAGAAAGGAACGGAACAAATCGTGTGTGGACTAGAAGATGAATCAGTAGAAGAGATTCGTTAGAAGCTTCGATTGGTCTTCTGAAGGAATTAGAAATTGAAAATCTTGAAGAATATTTTGTCACGTTGAGAGTGTCAGAAAATATTTTTCATTTATCGTTGAACAGAACGAAAGTCCACATTCAACAAAGAGATACATGTATTCGATAAAGTAGTTCAAGCAAAAACGACATTATAAACAGTGTTGTATTTTCTTGCAACAGGACGCGGCTTAAGAACATGGCAATATTTGTTTAGGCTTGGAAAGTCCACAAACCGCAAGGATCTGCAAATCACTAGAAGACATTGTGGAGATAAGGAATTTTTTTCCTTTGAATTGTTTATAATAATTACTGAATGTACTTTGTTTTTATTATTATTGTATCGAGTAATTTAAACATGTTTATTAGGCAATTAGACAGTTAGGTTTTCATTTGAACTGTCTTTCAAGCGCATTTCATTTTTGTTAAATATTACATAAATTAATATAAATTGTTTTATCAAATAAAGTATATTATAACGACTGACTAGTAGTATCGGTACTTCTGGATGTTGATGCATCATTTTGTGCATGTTAACGCTCCATTGATGGAGGTGACGGCGGAAGAAATCTATTCGTTGTTATATGTGATATATTTTTTAGTCTGATTCTATTTAAGTGTATCTGTAAGTATATGTATGTATATGTATATGTATGTATATGTTGCTGTACCTGTAAAGTAATTTCAAATGGTATTGCCTTTAAAGTATTTGTAGCGTAGATTGATTTCCTTATAATTTCTTTGAAATTTTCGTGATACGTCATTTAATATATTATCTATGAACAATTCAATTTTTAGAGAGCATAGCCTTATAGAAATAGAAATATTCATCTTCAAAAGTGAAAGATTAAACATGTAATCGCTATAGTAAGCCGCCGCAAAAATGGCGCTTTTATTAATTACAGAAAAATCGTTCTTATTGTACAAAATTGTTAAAAAAATAATATGTTGTGTAAAATAACTAGAAGCATGTTTTTGTAAGAAAAATTTAGCTCTCGCCTCGTCATTTTCGAATGAAATAATGCGAATATCGGTAATTTCGACGTCCAACATGCCGTACGTATATTACAATGTGGAGTTACCGTTATGTTGATTTCTAAATTGTTTGTTAGTATGCGTGCGTAGAAAGTACAGACAGCTAGGAAATTTCTTCCTGGATGGCGAATTTTAAACGTGCATGAAGAATATGATTTTGTTTTACTTTTGATGGATATTGTCGCACTATAAGTACCTTAACTGAAAGCAAATATTTTTTCCAAATATTTACTTCGAATTTATTTTCTTTGATATCGACCCTATTCGCCTCACTCTTTCATTAGGTCACTATAGTATAATATTGAATGAAGAAGAAAGATTCAAATCTATGAATGAATTTCCATCACTCTCTTCTTCCACTGAGTCGATTCGTCTGCAGTGTCTGAAAATGAACAGATTGATTGTCTATAACAAGTTAGTTTATTTTTCAGGTGCCAGAGGAAAATGAGTGCAAAATAATTGAAAATGATTTTCGAGAGGAGCGGAACTTCCCCAGTGTTGTGGAACCACAGGTGGATAACATGTGGTTATCAAAACACCTGACAACTGTAGGAGTTTACACTTTATTTATAAACAGAGCAACGCTATTGTACCAACGTCTGTTGTAAATAAATACCCGGTAATAGATATAGGTAAACAAATAGATAAATAGATATATAATAGATAGATAGTAGATAATAGAACGACTGATCGGTATGATGGCAGCATGCAGAGAGAGCGCGTTTACGTTGCTCCGTACTCTGCAGACAGTGAAAATAAGGAAAGGCGACAAAAAAGTGGACCAGAGAGATGTGCCAGTGCGTGTGTGCAAAGTGCGCAAGAAAATTGGTGAGGAAAGGACTGGATGGGACAGGAAGCCAAGAAAAAAAAATTCAGCCCTGTCAACGAAGCAGTAAGGAAGACAGGTTAAGACGCACGCCGGCAGCGCCGCCCCACGGGTAGGCCTCGAGGCACGTGAGGGCAGACGCAAACATTTTGCGACAGCAGGGCCGCCGCACGGGCTACCTCGGAAACTACCCGAGAGCACGTGCGCGCAAGGCCCCTCTACGTTGAAGGCCACCGGACGGGCCCCCGCATCCGACGAGGAGAATACTACTAGTTGAAAGCAAGATATAGAGGAAGGAATGAAGCCTGCATCAAAGGTAACCAGGAAATCCATGAGGATCGCAAATAAGATGAATAAACCAGAGTGTTCAGGCATGGATCTGGTCATGGCTCCAAGCACCGAATCAGAGGCAAAGAAACACCACGGCAGGAAACTCGCAGGAAAGCGCGAGTTCAGACGTCGAAGAGTTGATGGCCTATGGGGCCCCACCCTCATCAGAGGCGTCCAGAGGAAGAAAAAGGAAGCTGACACCCACAGCTCCAGACATACCTATGGAACTGATCTTGGAGATGAGAACATCCTCCACAGCGGACACAGGAGCCGAACTAATTTGGCGAGTAGAGGAGATTATGAAGGTGGCAACAAAATCATCGAACCTAAAAAACACCTACATTAAGACCTTAAAGGAGGCAGTAAGCACCATTGCCGCGGGCACGGTGGAGTTGACAAGGAGGACGGGGCCCACCTACAGCACTGGAGCTGCTAGGATGGCGGAGATCCCGATGGAGGTACTAGAGAAGGAGATCGAGGTCCTCCGGAAAGAGCAATCGGGAAAGGCCGGGTGTGTCCGTCAGGAGAACGCACGGTGTCGCGCCTCCACTTTAGAACTGGGGCACCCTAAGGAGGATAACGGAGGGAAAGGAGGAACGCCTTTCTGCTCTCGAGAGGAAATTTTAAGAGCTCCGGCCTTCACTAATGAGGCCTGGAAGAACGCCTACAGGACTGGCGTCATAGTCCGGAAACAAGGCACAGAAAGGTAACCACGGTTGAGGGCAATGTCACCCAAATATCATCGCCCTCGAAGGGGCATGAGGATGGTGAATAGAAGGTGGTCGAGTATAAGAAAGAGAAGGATGCGAAGAGACCAGGTGTTGCCAAGGCACATAGGACCTCGCAACGAACCCCAAAAGGAGGGCCGGTACAGGAGACCAGAAAGGTGGAAACTAAGTCAAGCGGGAAGAGTTCTTGTGGTCTGGTCAATGGCAAGGGTCGAAGTCATCCTGAAGAGGCCCTTAAGATGTTATAGATGCTTAGAGCTGAATCACGTGAGAGTGACTTGCGGATCTACGGTAGACCGGAAGCAGCTATGCTACAGCTGCAGAGGCATCGGCCATCAGGCCAAGAGCTGCCCTGCCTTCGTGCACAGGTGCCCGCTCTGTGAGACGCTTGGTGCGCCCGCCACTCACAGAATGGTAGGGGCGGCATGCGTTCCGCCGAAAACTAAGGAGACATCCGTTCTTGGGTCCTTTACGGGGCTCCGGTGTGGGCAGAGGATCTGATGAAAAGTCGACGCAGTCTACTCTTGCTGAGCAGGCGGACGACTGCCATCAGGATCGTAAGGGGATACCGGACGATATCATATGCGTCGGCGACTGTCCTGGTGGCGTCTCCTCCGTTCGAGCTCCAGGCCTTGGCGCTCCGACGAGTGTACGAATACCAGAGGAACCGAAGCTCAGGCAGAGACTCTCTCCCCGCTGAGCAGGCGGCTCGAGACGTTCGGGGGGAAGTTAGACGAGAAGTGTGGGAGCGGTGGCGCTCCCACCTACTCACCGAAGACCAGATCCAGGGCCACCGAGCCGTTAGATCGATCCTGCCAAACTGAAAGGCTTGGAGAGACCGCGTAGGGCTTCCACTGTCCTTCCAGATGACGCAGGTTCTCACACGACATGGAGTATTCGGGGAATACCTGAAGAAAATCGGAAGAGAGGTGACGAGCACTTGTCACCACTGCGACGAGGGCAAGGACACGGCCCAGCACACGTTAGAATTTTGTCCGGCGTGGGAGGCCCCACGTCGTATTCTACGGCTGACGGTTGGCGAAAGATTAGACCCCTCGTCAGTTGTGAAAGCAATGGTGAGGGGGCGACAAGGGCTCCTCGCAGTACGCTCATATTGCGAAAGCGTAATGCTCCTAAAGGAACGAACAGAGTGGGGAAGGTGAGAATATTCTACAGAGGGCGGCTCTACGCCGTCCTAGGTGGTCATAGAGGCCGACACGCCGAGGAGGATCTGGACCTCCTCAGACTAGCACGACGGCCCAGGGGATAGCGTAGAGAGGGGTGGTCCCTTCCGATGCCCGAACTAACCAAGGAAAGACTCCCTCAGACAGGAAAAGACGCAGGAGTGCTCCGAAAGTAATCCGAAAGTTTTCTGGGTCCCAGGCATTCCAACTGAGCGTCAGGCGGTCCACCGTGGGGTTTTAGTCGGTATAGTCCGACACTACTCCGCCGCTTCCAAGCGGGGGTTGCTCATGAGGATTTCCCCGCGTATAAAAGAGAAGTAGATAATAGGACAATACGCGAGTATACTTATTCTATTTCGTCACTATAATTTATATCAAGCATTGGAAAACAATATGTTGCCAAAAGACCGTTTACTATTCGGCGACAATGCATTTCCATTAAAAAAAGATTTACTTAGATCTTCTGCCGAAACTCAATTAAGTGTCAAAGAATTCGTGCAAGAGCTTTAAAAGAGTCTCCCAGAGAATAAAAAAATGTTTTTATTATTTTTTTCGAGAAGTAATGGAAAAGTTGTTGAAAATAAATCCAAATATGTGAATACAATAGTGATTGAACTTGCCTAAGTATAAGCGTTCTATTTCATATTCTTCTCCAGATATTGAAGCATCTTGAAAGTAAGTTTAATGGGCAAATTAGCATGTAAATCAATTGAAGGTTGGAATCAAGTAAAACCGTAATATCGTAGCACTGCTATGTGTAAACAGTAGCCAACAACGCAAACACAGATTTCGCATCTACATGTGTGTTTGTCAATACATATACAAAATATTTTAAAACTACTACAGTGCCGAGAATGTAATTTCGTTTTCAACCAAATATTGTTTGATTCTACGTCAATTTGATACTTTGATAATCAATACAACAAGAAGAATCTCTACCATGACTCAGTACTAACTGTAACATAAGATGCTTAGCATAAACACTTCTCCGACTGTAAGAAGATAAACTAATCTTATGATGACAAACATCAGAGTTCGCACCTGTGATAGAAAAGAATTCGTAATTGTCTTGATTGCCGTGAAACTACAGTAATAATAATTCTTTATTTCGATTTTTTAAACCAACTAAATGCATTCCTATAATTATGCATATATGTAGGTATGTATTTTATATCATTTTTATTTTTAAAACAAATACCATTACGTTATTAAACTTACAATCAGTACACGTGTTCGTCTCCGGATGAAGAACGGTAATCGCATTGAATGTTTTTCTCGTGTAGCAATGATTTTATGCTGATTTGTTAGCCGACTTTTGCATTAATTATTTCGAAAATGATACTATATCCCAAGAAAGGAGAATGAAATATAACGCTTAGCTGAGTTCGATTGCTATCATATTCACAAGTTTAGATTTATTTTTAACCATTTTCCCATTGTTTTTCGAGAAAGTAATACGGATATTTTTGTTTCTCGAGAGAGTCTTAAAGGTCCTGCACGAATTTTCCAAATCCAGACCATGCACAAAAATGACCACTTTTTAAACTTTTATTCTTTTGTAGAATATTTGGAAAGCCAGTAGTTTTTCCTTCCGATAAAGCAGATTTAATCGTTAAACTATATTGTGCATTACATAACTGGTTATGATTACAAGAAATACATGTTCGACAATATGAAAATATGAAAATAATTGCGTGTAATTGGAGGAATTCGTAACAATCCCTTGGAATACATACACTATCTAGAACATTATCAAAGTATTAAAGTCGACGATCTCAAGATATTTCTTTTTTTTTTTTTTTTTGAGAGGGGAAAATGCAATTACGCATGTGAGGCTTGGCAAGATGATGGCGCCTCTACTCACTAAAAACCCCTGCTTTATATCTCTCTTCTATCGGTACAAGAACTAACCCTGGAACCGCCTCTCGACATTACTTCAGGATTGGTCTCTCTGGCTGTGCCTCTCATCTTTTCATCTTCCTATTCGCTATCTTCTTTGTCTCTCGATGTTCTTCTCCTGGGCTTGTCTGGTTATCACAATTCTCTGACATAGCCCTCGACCAATTCGACAAACACTTCTATAATATTGTTGATTGTCAGTATTTCGCCTACGTAGTTTTCCAGTAGAGTTCTTTCGTTGATTCACCTGGGGCAATTGAACAACGCATGCTCAGTATCATCACCTTCGACATCACAATCCCAGCATCTTGCGTGGGTCTCTTCCCTAATCGTTTTCCGATATTCATTGAATATACCATGTCCACTCAACATCTGCGTGGTATAATGATCAGTGTTCCTTTTATTATTCTTAAAAATGCAGGAGTCGACAATCAGCCTCCTGGTCCAATTATCCTGTCTGTAATAGAGCCACTCTTCCCTCCACCCTTCCTCCATCCGTTGCACTATTCTCGTAATCCTCTCTCCTGACATACTCATTGTGCCTCCTGTTCTCGAGCAGGTATCATAACTGTCCTGGTGTCCCGTCCTTCAAATCTCGTAATTTCCCGCACGCAGCTCTGCTTTTAAGTGTATGGGCATTGTGGCCGTAAGTACACACAGTGCTGCGTGGGAAACTGCTCTGTAGGCGGTAGATGTTCGAATTAATGTGCCGTCCTTTGCACCTTCTTCAAAATATTCTTAGTTTCTTTATTGCTAGGGCTTTGGCCCATACCGGTGTAGCATAAAGCACCACAGACTCCCGAACTCAACAAAATAGAGTTTTCTAACTGAGTCGGTGGACTCCATTGACATTCGGCAACAATGTCCTAATCGCTCCCATTAAAGTGTCAGCCTTACCGCAGACCTTTTCTAGATATAGTGAAAATTTTCTGTTATTATCCAATTGTACGCCAAGGTACTTAATCTCCTGCTTAGTCCTCAAAAGGTAGTTTCCCACAATAATGTCAATTACCTCGAGGATAGGCTTTCCGGTTGCGAGCGTGTTACAATGTTTCAAGGATGGTGTAGGTTTTATCTCAACAAAAAAGAGAGATTGGTTGTTACTAGCGTAGTACTCGATCTTTTAATAGAATGCTATCTCTAGTATCATAAAAATTAAAGCTACATATCTGTTAAAGCTGACAAATGAAAGTACAATTCGTTATGAAGGTATCTAACTGTCTGAATATTTCGTAGTCAGTTTTTCAAATATAATTGTTTCATTCTCGCTTGTTATACATTTTGTTTCAGTCTCGAGCCACTAATCTATCACTGTCAGAATAGAATAACAAATATTCGTAGGAAATATATTCCGAATTTATTTTCTCCTTTTCTTAAATATGTAACGTTACAAAAAATATACTAAATACACAATGTACTGTATAGGTATATGTAACAGTCTTGTTTAATTGATAATCGTTATATACACTTTTAAAAAATATCATTTGATTTAATAATTTTTACATTGCTTATCGCGAAACTAAAGCGTTATGTATATACACGTATACTTCCGTCATATCCCAGAGCCAAATTGTTACTTTCAACCCTCATCTACCCTATTAAATTACTTTTTCATTCATACATTATATTTCTTACTTTTACCTCTATTTTATATCTTTTTCCTTATATTTCATCAACTTGTTTTAATACTATGTTAAATACCCTTCGAAATAAATATTTTAATCTTATTAATTAATGTTAAAGAAAAACAAAAGCTTTCGAACAAAAGTGTAACAATTTCTTTCAGTTTCTATTCTTCTGTTTCAATCTTTCTAACAAGGGATCGTCTCCAAATTTTCTATTAAAATCGATGTTTCAGTAATTGATCGTTTCATTAATCGGCGTCCTTAGCATAATCAGAATTGTACTGCGCTTTGGAAACATTTGTTCTCGACGTGAAAATTGTTATATAGTAAACATAGAAGTTACTTTCTTCTACACATGATATTCGTATATTATTATATAGAACGAAATTTGATATCACTATTGTATGATTTGGTTGTTACAACAAATGTAACATCTCATGTGCAAATAATCGCTACTTTCGCAGACGCAATAACCATCACCCATTTTCGCTGGACTCGACTACATGATAATAAAATCCGATAACATGATCGATCGAGGACACGGAGGAGGTGGAACTGGTTGGAGCGAGACAAGCAAGGACGTTTCTGCTTCGAATTTCACCGCGACAGTTCGAGAAGAAAAGAGAAAGCTGCTGAAGAGGAGGACCAGGGTCATTTGGTGTTCACCTCGTCGCACCCTCGACCGAATTCTAGTTGGGACAACTTTACCATTTTAGTTCACGATACGACTACCTGTCATTTTCACAATCAACTTGATTTAACGTGCATCGCTTTCACGTAATCGATTCTTTATCTACATAGGTTTTAACTCTCCGCCACACCCCTATATACAGGGTGGAGCACGTAACTCGAACAACTTCGATTACTGTGTAGGTAATGACTTTAGCGAAAAAAGTTTCAGATAAAAGTTGAATGCTTTCAAGGAGAACATAATTTTACGTGATTAGTTTTTTTTTTTTTATATAGGAAAATGCGTAAATGACGTTTGATTTTTTAAATAGAGCTATAGATATTTTTTTACATATATTCTTCGGAATATTTCACGTTAGAATGTATCAAGATGTGATATTATAACGAATACGATATTAAAACAATTAACAATTCAAGAGACATTTGTAATTAAAAAGTGAGATACTCCATATAAAAATCTGAAATATCTCACAATTTATTGATTCTATTGACATTGCAGTTTTACCTACCTATGGTTTGTTAAACAAAATGTTTCGGTAATCGTTGATTATACACATAATAATCAAAATGTTAATAACAGGTGTTCCGATAATTAATATCATCATTCTTAGAGTTGTCTTTATTTTCTTTGCCACTGACGGTCAATTAGTTTTCCCTTAACTTAATATAATAATAATATAATAATAATAATAGTTTTCTATATTCTTTTTAACATTATTGCGTTATTTATTGTTTTCTTTATACTTCTTGAGTACTTGTACAGCTTTTTATTTCCTCCCAAAAAGTTTCAATAGGATATAAGCGATCCAACCATATAACTAAGTAGAAATAGAGTAAGTACTATCTTCTAAGCAAAATTTGCATTAATTTAATCATTTAACATTTACTTTCCTTACAAATGCACTTTTGGGAACAAATTTCGATTAAATGTCCCAATCATTGACTGAATTTTGTCTTCGATTTAAGAAAAAAGTTTTCTTCTTCAATTTTACAATTAATATATCGTTTTGAACGACATTAGTTTCTTTAAATATTCTATTCTTTGGACGTCAAAGACAAATAAGAAAACTATTTATTTCAGCCAACGCTCATACTGCGCTGAGTGCACTCGTTCTCGTAACTGACCTGTTCTCTACCGAACTGACCTGTTTTTGCGACCAGGTTTTCAGGACAGAGATAGGAAGAAAAAACAATATCATAACCGCTCTACAGCGACTTAAATCTAATTTATAAATTGTAATGCTCATATACTGGTCAATAAACGTTATAAAAAAAAAAAAAAAAAAAAATAAAAGAAAGCACTCGTTCTCGTCCGATCATGAAAGTTAAGCAGCGCCGGACACGGATAGCACTTGGATGGGTGCTGCCTGGGAACTCCGTGTGGTGTTGGCTGTTTTTATTTATTCAATCTCTTTTACTTTCCCTAACAATCGACTTTTAATAATCCATAACCTAAGCATCGAGAAGAAGAAATGTTTTTGTATTACACGACTATTACTACACATTATATCATTCTCATTTTTGCACACATTTATGTTTCTTTAAATATTCTATTTTCGTGAACACCAAAGACAAATAAGAAAACTAGTTATTTCAGCCAACAATTATACTGCTCTAAACGCAATCATTTCGCTCAAATCGTGATGCTCAAGGCAGTGAATCGAAACCTCCCATAAACAGAGCTACCTAGAGAAAAGTACTACTGCAAAAATCGACCAAGAACTTTCTTAGCAACACAAGGTTCCCAAAAGACGCGGAAACTCAACCCTCCGCCAAACCTGGTGGAACAGGAATAAAAGGGCAGATAGCATCCAAGAAAGTAAAAGCAAAGAAAAGAGCACAACAGTAGAACAAAAGAAACGAAATCATGAATTCGGCAGAAAGCTCCCTCTTATCAGCAATACCAAAGAAAAATAGATTCCACGTATTACAATCACAAGAATCCAGCATATATCAGACACAGTAACACACTGAAATAAAGACAATAAAAGAATCCACAAGGCCAAACTCTACTTTAGAACTGATAAGGAAAAAGAACAAAAACCTAGAAATTAAACCAAGTGGACACATGGTCTCTCAGGATGGGAAATCACAAGTTTGAAAGAAAATAAAGAATAGACTGAGAGGTATACCATCATCAACGAAACCCTCAACGTCCCAGGTACAGCCCAGCCCCACAAAGCAATATTAGTAACCTACTAAAAATGAACCGTCTGAATTATTTTAGGGTAAAATGGGAAAAAATCAGAAAAAATGACATTACACAATGCCACAATGCCAACTGTTACAGCACACTTCACAAAACTGCGACCTTAACTACCGATGCGTAAAATGCATCGAACCGCACGCACCCAAAATCAAAAAAGAAGACGCGGTAAACAAAGACAAAGTGCACTGTCTGAACTGTAAAAACTACGGACACCTTGCATCGTATAAAGAATGCCCAAAACTCGATGAACTTCGCAAAAAAACTTTGCGAAAATATCGACAAATGCAAAGAATCAAAAACAAACGCATTGCTCAAATAACCCGCAAATTCATCCCGTAGTTAAAGTTCTCAGGCGTCCTAAAACAAGGAATAAGCCGAAATCAAGCCCCCGAAAACCAACCATATCAAACTATATTGTTTAGGCGCAAATTAATTGAGCTCGGCACACTAGAAAGAGAACGGGGCAAAAGATTTCAAATAAGAGAAAAAACAAATGAAGGCGATTTCATTTCCCACAAAAATTGTGTAAAATAGTTAGGCGTAAATATACACGACAAACTAAACTTCAAACAGCATATCGAAATTCAACTTACCAAAGCAAGCAAAGCGTTCAGGAAAGCAAAAAGATTATTCTATTCCAAACATCTGAACAACGGAGTAAAAGTCCTTTGTTACCGAACACTAGTTAGACCGATCATAACCTACGGCTGTTCAATATATATGTCGATGAAAGAACACCGAAGCTTTCCCTTTGGATCTTTGGGAAAATCCCTTAACACTGTAATCTAAATTCTACCATAGCCGTAATTAAGTAATTGTCGTCATTCAATCTGATTGTATTTGTTCGAGATTTGTGATAATGAGCTTCAGCTTGAGGCGACAACCAGTCGCCGAACGTAGCCGCGGTCAAGGGATGAACGTTTTGCCTAACAAAGGTATGGAGTAATAGTATAGCTCTCCTTAAAAAGAAATAGTTCTAGCGGCACTCAACAGTAAACAGATAAGATGATTATCTGATGTCGACGCATCTCCACAGTACATGTTTGAACTAGCTTCAGGATCCGTTACAAATCTTAAGATTTAGTTAACTAAGGTCCTTCAAACAGACAAACAGTCTTTGTCCCAACTACGGCAAGATAGGGGAAATCTATTTTTCTCGCGAATGACGCTTCCCGATAACAACTTTCCCTCAAGGGCGGCTAGCATCCTTCTCTAACCGCCGACATGGAAATTGACCAATTAACAGCAACGTCCATTTCCCTCACTTTCCGAACGAAGGCTTTTCTCCACGAATCCGATGATCTCGTGCCCTTAGACACACCCCATCGTAGTTTTCCTCTACAGCGTCACCGTGGCGGAGAGACACTCTCCCGTATGATCTCACCAATGATTTAAGTAACGTTTTGCGAGCAGTGATTACTCCACGTTTTAACTTAGATTCTAACTTAGACTTCGGCGAAGAAGTAAATTCGCTATCCCGTTGACCGCGGATTCGTTATCGAACCTGAGGCCATTGCCATTAGTGTCGCGAGTGCCTAATCATCGGAGTTAATTGCCAAGACTGTAATATCTCTAATTGTGTCAATAAACTTCGCCTGTGTTGTACCGCACCAATGGCTAATTCTAGTGATGATTCATTAAACGCCCCTAACCCTAATCCTAATACAAACCCGACATATATATAGAGAGAGAGAGGGAGAGAGAATATAATATAGCTGAAGGAAAAATTGTTGCTGCCACTACGGATAGCGCAAGCAATTTTGCTAAAGCCTTTCAAATCTTTGGAATAAAAGAGAAGTGTATGAATGATTGCAGACGGACATTTAATGGGGCGGATCTTGCTAGCGACAGTTGTATATCACACAGCAATGTCGAGTCATCGGATGATATCGTCTTATTGCACTTACGTTGCTGTTCACATACATCGAATTTATGTGTATAGTCGATGGCAACGGAAGTTTACGACAATCGACACAATTAGCAGCTGCACATGGTAGAATTATAGAGAAACGTAATTATTTGTGGAAAATGACGGTACGGCCAAATACTGCAGAAATCATTTGGAATATCGGGTCACGCTTTGAATGGATCTGGGCAAACTAAGTGGAACAGTTCGTACGACTCGTTACAATAAATTGCTACAGTAAGAGGAAAAAGTAGTGAATTTTACAGAGCTTTAAACATGAAAAATCAAACAGAATTAAACAATCAACATTTCGGATATATAGAGGAACATTCAAAGTGTACGAGACCTTGTGCTATGACTATGACTATGATAGATATATTACGGATAATACGTATTTTTTCGTGTCTGTGTTTTTGCATGTTTTTCCTCAACATGTAAAACTTAACGCGATAATAGATCTTGAATGGATTTATTGTAAGGTATTTGCGGAAGCGAATAAATAGAAACGTTTAAACTTTTCTGTGCAAAAAGTTGAGAATGCTGCAGCAGCAGGTTTCTCATATTCGTGACTTAAACTCATTAAACTTAATCTCCAAAACAGCAAAAACGCTTTGTCCGATAAGTTCTTCGACTTTTTTCTTTTTTTTTTTTTTTTGCTATACTTGCATCTAAGGCAAAGTTGGAAGTTTAGTGCGAATATTTCTTATGTGAAGAACGACAAGATTTAAACCTTCTGGATCGGTATTCATCGATAAGAAATTTTTTTTTACATAAGACGTCGTTGCCATCGGCAGCATCCGTGGGAAGATTATTCTTATACAACGATGGTATTGAAACGAGAGGCATATTTAAAAGCGAACTGTACTCCTATTCTATCGTAATTCAATATGTATTTACTATGTAAATTATGTATTCTTTCGCTGAATTATTCAGTGGATGCAGATTTTCTAAAAACTGCACAGTATCATTATAATTACCATAATGTAAAATTTCTGAGTTAGTCATGATCATAGACGTAATCATTTCGTAATTAATGACTATTATGTTGATTAATATGTTTTCATTAATTAATTATGCTCATTCATCACATTTAATAATAATCAAGGTTACCTGATTACTTGGTAATCGTAATCATTGATCACGAACATGATTTCATGATAGCTGTAATCATCAGTTAGATTACTTTTTGCTCAACTCTGGACTAGATATTGCATCTGTGGAATCTAACTCGTGTGATAATACTAAGCCTTTAAATAAAAATTAAATAAAAATCAGAGATTTGTATATACTTTTTGAAATAATACATAGATATTATTATTATAGTATTAATCTGAAACATTGTTTCTTCATATTTCGAAAATAGCAGAACACGATTATGTTCAAAATCAACTGACCAATCACTTTAAATCCTTTTCTCACCAGCTATCACAATTTATGGAAGTGAGACCAGAAAATATCGGCGACTGGAGAATAAAGACCACTCTAATGTGGAATACTCTGTTAACAAACAATTTTTCAGCAAAATCAGTTTATACAGAAAAATATCAGGTACACATGTAACATTTTTATACAACATTTTATATAACATTTTATAATATTTATAATTTATAAAATCGACTTCTTTTTATCAGTAATATTGGGTTGGTAGCTAAGTGATTGCGGATTTTGTCAATACCACCTTGCCTATTTTGTCAATAGTATTGGAGAATTGTTTACAGACAGATGGAATATATACAAAGATGATAGTCAATTTTATGAAAACTGTTGCAACATCTGATTCGGAACTTTCCCCGTCATAAAGTTGCGAGTATCTCACTCTTGTAACTTATTTATAACGATATACACCTAAACATGAGATTTAATTAATATTCAACATTAAATTACAGGTATATATGTATAATACTTAAATAGTATAGAAAATCCACGTAAATTGTGGCATAATTTGCAGCTGAAAATAAGACAAAAATTTCCTTCTAATGTTAAAACAACCAAGTCTGCCAAAATGACAGATTTCAGATTTGTTTCCTTTAAAATTACTAAAAGCATATACCTGCTTTTGCTAAAATTTTTAATTTATAATATAAATATATATAATAATATGTAAAAATATAGAAAGAGCTAATAAATTATTGGTAACTTTGATTTTATTTATCTGAAAAGTGTGTGAAAATTTTCTTTCATTTTATAAGGAAATAATAGACGCACAACATTTTTTGTTTCATATTATTTTATTGAATTACGTTTTTTTAAATAAATGTTACCTTTTTTTATTATGACATATGTTTCTTTGCTGGTTTTCCCAAAGTGGTATCGTACACAAACATGTCATTATCATGGAATAATTATAAAATTTTATCAGAAGTATATATGGTAGTTTTATGGAAATTTCCTTCTTTCTACCTAATAATTAAGTGTTTTAAACCAACAACATTAATCGTTGACCTAAAATTTTATAACATAAATAACTTTGCTTTACCTTTACTTATACGTTATGCCTCCACAATTTATAGAGAAATAATAAACGATAATCCTTGGAATATCGTTAAACACAGCGTGTACATCAGATATGCAATAAATTGCAGACAATTGTAAATAATTCACCAGTTAACACGAACGTAACCAGCAAATGACAAAGGTTTAGCATTAAATGCAGTCTCGAGATGTCAATATGAAGCTGAGACGAACATTGCATAGTATCGAAAGAACTTGAGAAAGATCTTGCACGGATTGAATTTCCTCTTCTTTTCTGAAGTTGGAGGTAAGGTCAGAAACCGGCGATTCCATGGAGATCGGGGTCGAGGAGGAGCCAAGTTGATTCTTAAATCATCGAACAAGAGTCGTACTCCTCGCTCTCGAACAACAAGCTACCTCGGGATTCCAGTCTCTCTTTCCCTTTTTAGCTGCTCTTTCATTACTCCATCCCACTCGTTGTCGACCAGCTGTATATATATACTGTTGACAGAAGCCAGAAATAGCCCTGAACGACTTGGTCCAACCAGGAGGTTCTTCTTCAACTACAGACTAATAGGTATGCAATGAAATATTTGAAAGGAATGCGCAATAATTTAACACATTGCTAGACTACGGATTTTTATGCAAATTCATACTTTCGGGAATATAGGTAAAAAGGTAGGAAAACGTGCTTCGCCTACCAAATGTTATAAAAATCGCTTTACTTTGGATAATTTATATATTTTACTTTATATTACGTGCTTTCTATGCAATTTTCCACGTTCAAATTTCCTATAAATGCGTGAAAATCAGCAGTGTGTTTATTACTTATCGAATTATAGCTTATAATCATACTAGAAAGTGTAAAGAAAATTTTTTCAACTAAAGCATAATATATATAATACAACGCATAGCGAGTACAAAACAAATTGCACGTAAGAAGTATGCAAGAAGGCTCACAGCTGGGCTTTGTGAGGGCGCGACCGCCGGTCACTGGCGGAAAGAGTAAACAACTTTTCAACAAAGGCGGGTGTTAAAAAACCACCACTTTCGGAGCTCCTTGAGAACGAAAAATTCTCGCAGAATATTTAAGAGCATCTTACAAGGAACAGAAACTGTTATTAATGTTTATCCTAAATGTGGTGGAAAAGTTGAAAAAAAATAAGTGCAAATATTAAAAAGTGACAGCGGTCAATTTTATCTATGCGTTGCGCTTAATCATCTTCTTCGTATGCTCATCCATCCACGAAATAATTCCTTAGAAATTCTGCTGGTAAATCAGCTGAAATTTAGAATCGACCACGTGCAAAGTATCGCAAGATCGTCGATGGTTACTATTTTTACGTAACAACAATCCGATGGTGCTTCAGATTTGCTCGACTTCAAATTTCAATTGATTTTTCAGCAGAATTTCTGAAGAATTATTATGTCGACAATGAATGATTATTCTGTGGCTGGATCGGAATTTGGAGAAGATGAAAATTAAGCGTAACGCATGCGTAAACTTGACTACTGTCACTTTTTCATCCTTGTACTCGTTCTTTTCAACATTCTCATCGCATTTCGGATAAATCCTAGTAACATCTGCGGTCCCTTGAGAGACGCTCTTAACCCTTTCGCTCTTAACGCCGGATATATTCGGCATCCACATACAATGCGATAAAATTGCTTGTTCTTTGTGACTGCAAGTGCGGATTACATTCAAGACTTTATTATTTATACGGTGGCTGGTACTATTATAGATCCCGAACATAAAGACTGTGGTAAATCAGGAAGTATGTCTCTCCTAGAACCACATTTAGGTAAAGGCCACACCCTATACATCGACAATTGGTACACGAACCCCGCATTATTTGATATATTATATAAAAATTCTACGAATGCGTGTGGCACCGCGAAAAAGAGGGAAAAAGGAATGCCAAAAGCGAACGAAAAATTACAAAAAGGAGAAGCGTGCTTTCGCTCGTGTGCAAATATGTTAGCCATAAAAAGCACGATAACAAAGAGGTTTTCATGATTTCAACGATACATATAGAGAAATTTGTGGATGTACCAACACACTGTAGTACACAAGAAATTTGACAGAAACTATCTTGTGTACACGACTATAATAAATTGATGGGTGCTGTAGACAGGACCGACATGGTCATCAGCACTATAAATTCTATCCGCGAAACAACAGAATGGTACAAAAAATACTTGTTCCATATTATTGATATGTACTTATGGAATTCTTATTGCCTATACAAATTGAAAACCAACAAAAAATCAATTGTAAAATTTCAACTGAAATTAATAGATCAAATTTTAAAGAAATATCAGAAAGAAACAAGCCGTCATTCTATTACACCTGAAAATAATCACTCATCAAGACTCAACGGAAGACATTTTCCTTTACTTTATGAAGCTACAGGAAAAAATAGATCACGAAGGTGTGTTGTGTGTGCGAGAAACGATGAATGTGATGTTGGGTTGTGCGTGTTTCCATGTTTCAAAATTTAAATATTAAATTATTAATCAATTAAATTATTAATCAATATATTGTTTTAAAGAAAATTCTCTTTTCTTCCAAAATAAGCTGTTCACGCGTAATGTGTACATAATAAAACATTCGGGAAAATTTTTTGATCTGCAGTTTGTACGATACAGATCAGATAAGAAAGTTTCTTCTAAACACGTAAAAAGGTTATCGTCTCTAGCTTAAACAGCAATATTTAAGCAATTTTTATGAAAACCAGTTCATTGTTGCTTAAAATAACTGCGTATCAACCGTTTCATTTATTATCAAACGCAGTATCAACACGGTTATTATAGCCGCCATGCAATTGATACCAATTACTGAGCGTCGACTTTGGACAGCGCTAGTAGGCTTATTATGTGGATGCTAACTATAGTCGATGATATTTGTACCCGCAGATCCTCGTATGGATATCGATTATGGTCGGCATTAGGAATGAGAAGGTTAAAGACCTGAAAGAGAAGATATCGTGTCCTCGCTTTCGTTACGCTTTCAGCGTATTGTGTTCTTGGAAGTAGAATAGGATGTACGCCGAAGTGATCGTGTGGACAACCCCTGTGAAATATTTCAGAGAATGCGCGATCTCATGCGGGAGCCGTTAAGTTGGTCGTCGTATGGAAACTCCGCGTTTTATGACAGTATCTGAGTGCTGGCGCTAAAATGGATGAGCGAAGCGCTAAAATTCTATTTCTTGAATGTAGCGATTGTTCTTGATCGTGGCATAAAATAGCATAATGGCATTCTCCGAGGTTCGTGTTATAACCAGAAATTCAAAATAACACTTGTCTTAAACATTTTTTGGAAGAAAGTTAATGACTAAAACTTCATCTTTACTTAAATGGATTTAAAAAATGAAATAATTAAAATATGTTAATTTTTTATTATTCTCAACACGAATAACCGTTATCAAGGATACAAATTTTTTTGACTACTAGTATCCGTTATCAATTTTTTTTGGTACCAATAACCACTACTGATAGGCCGAATCTTATTCCGGTTACCGTTAAATGATATCGACGCCAAAAAATTTTTCTGCTCACTTTCGATCAGTATCTATTATTATTAACATTACTGATAATTAGTACAAATTAATACAAATGTTAATAAAAATAACGTATTATATCTTTTATCCTACACTTTGTTTCATGTATTTTCATGCTGTTTCCTCTTGTTGATTATTAAGATATTTATAAGTTTTATAATTTACTCTTTATATTGTCAGTGAAAATGTATTAATCGCCAGTAACGTTAATAAGAAGAGACAATAGTCGAATGTAGGCAGAAAATATTTTCATCGTCGATAATGGTTATCGGCAATCAAAATGAAATTCGGGTCATCGATAAAGGTTACTGATAATCAAAAAAATTTCGATCATTTATATTGGTTACTAATAACCAGAATTAGAATTCCGTCATTGATAATGGTTATTCGTAATCAAAATTTTCTTAATTAAAAGTATTAACTCTTATAAAGTAACAGTAATTTTTTCTGGTTATAACACTTAACACAAATATTTCAAATTTATTATAGATATCTAATAACCAATTATCTAAATATTCTCAAATAATTCTAAATAAAACTATATTTAGTAAGTTGTATTTTTTTGTGAGTCGTTGTTTTAATCATCAGCATGTTAACAGTAATTTGGATTTTATTAAAAATTAATATTAATTTTGCCATTTTCCTTTCACAGGTAGGATGTTATTCTACTTAAATGTTATTTATTGTTGTAAATGTACCGATTAAATGGATCGTTTCTTTTGAAAATGGTGCAAATCCATTTCCTGTAATCTGTCCAAACAGTCGAGGCACCAATAATGAAAAATAAATTGTACAATTTATAATCTTGAAAATGGTGCAAGTACATTCGTGACCCTGAAGAAAGATATTGCTCTAGTTAATTTTCAAAAAAAGCTATTTGTATAATGAATTTATATCTACTTAAACATATAGAGACGCGAATAAACCAAATAAATCTTATCAGGATTTTTCAATCGATGGCAATGCAAACGCTTCAATATCTCGAAACAAAGGGTCATGGACTTACACACACAAGAAAAACGTCTAATTACTAAATAGATTTATTACTTAGCATATCGCAGAATAAGATCGTTTTATCGTTATGAGACAATATTTATAAAATAAATGACAAATAGTAAATCGCATTATATAATGTAGTCAGTAGAACGTTTTAGCAAACGAGATACTTGAGGTATGTTAATAAAGTGTTTCAATAAAAAAAAACTGTAAAGATATTTTTGTCATTTGACCTACTCTGCTAGTATTGCACTGTTCTTTTAATCGAACAGAAGTTTGCAGCCACTGACGATGTTTGTTCTAAAAACGTTTCAAAATTACTCGATTACGTAATAAAATAAAATCTTTCATCCTCATCGCGTAAATAATTTACATTCATATTAAACTATTGTTCAAGAAATAAAAATAGTGTGACTTTAATTATAATTTAACTATAATGGTGCTTCTATTTTAACAATAGAAACAATCTTTCAGTTTTTCCTGTTAGCGTTCCACGTTAATTGTGTCACAAGTTCTTTAAAAAATGATTAACATATCTCCTCTTTTTTGTAAGAATTGCTTTTATCAAATACTGTACTTGAGAGCTGTGCGTCGAAGTACGGAGAAAACAAGAAAATGAAATAGAAAGGAGGGAAAAGAGAAAGAGCGTGAAATATGCACAAGTTAGTCAGAGCAAGTAAATGTCTTTGTAAGATAAACAAAAAAATACCATTACTTATAATACTAATATATAACTCTTACTAATAGATGAGCAAAAAATTTAATGGCATTATTTTGTTTACCATTTTCAGTATGTTGAAAATGCTTAATATAATTTATATTTTATAACAATGATTACAATGCAATGATAACAGCGTTACGTGATTATGATTTATGTATAATAATTATCATTTATGATAATAACAATCTAATGCTTTTACGCTGTCCTACGTATTTGCGTACTTCATCGTTTGAAGTGTTCCAAGAATCACACAGTTACTTTATTTTATTTAATTTAATCAATATAAAATTTGTTAAAGGACTCTTAGTAATTAAATTTTGTTTCATCAATTATCATTCAAAGTACACTTTTTGGGGAACAAGCACTCCAGATTTTAAAGTGATCGCTCACACTTAATGTTCCAAACACGGAAAGAATTCATAGACGTGACTTTGTTAACTTTTTTACGTAACTTTAACGAAAGTCTAAGAGGCAAGGCTCGTGCATGCGACGAATCAGATTTGAAAATGTCAAAAGGCTGTGGCCACGCGTGAAGAAATTGTCATGGAAGTCGTAACCGCGACTTCACCGTGAATTCTCTTACACAAGACTTTCGCTCGTAGTGAGGCATGCACGCGTGAGCGTTGTCACGAAGGCGGAGAGGCGTGCCCACGCGTTTCGCTTCGAAAACCCAACTGCACTCGACAGTTATTTATTCATCCTTATATTACACGCCAGCGCAAGGATCTCCCGAATCCCACGACACTTTGAATCTACATAAATGCTCATTAGCAACGTGATAGAAGTACGCCGTATTACGCGCCTCCAATCCACGAGACAACTTTCTTCGAAACTTTTCTGATATTTTTCACCTGTATTACACTATCGCGCGTGGCTCCGTTTATCTGTAATTGACAAAGTCTGTATTTCATATTTTAATACCATACGGTGTTACTAACCACGTTAAAAAGGTGAAACTTGGATAATTATTTAGAATACTGAACACCTCACCAATATTACTGAGTTTGCAATATATTATCAACAACAGTATATGTATTGAGTAATTTTTCTCTATGCATGTAACCGTCGCTCGATCTTAATTCTCGAGTTACACACGAACATATTTTTAATACTTTTTTTACTTTAATACTTTGTAACGTTATTTAATACGAAGCACTGTAGGTTTAGATTAGATTTGGGTTCGGTAATAAAGAAAAAAGTAATTTCACTTTAAGCTTTCTCATATGAAATGCGGTCGAACAACATGAACAAACAGGCATAAAGTGATTCCTTATGAGAAAACAAGAAGAAGATGTAAGTTACTTATTAGTTATCGAGAAAATCGAATTTGAAAATTTCTCAGGTATTCTTGAACATAAGTCGAAAATGTAAAATAACATTTTTTCATAAGTCGCTTTGTTTTCGAAAAAAATAAATTTGAAGATTTATCATAATTTTTTCCACATTTATCATAAATTTCCACATTTTTCAGTTATTTTCGCACGTAGAATAACCTGCTTCTGACTATTCACTCGTGCCTAGCCGGTAACTAGCCAAATTCACATATAGAAAACAAATTTCGAAAGTCGACTTTCCGGAAAACTAAGCCGCGGACGAATAAATTGTATTCTGTATTTTCTTTTTATTTTTTCAATCTTCTCTTTAATTCCTAAGCAAGCACTTCCTTCTCGCTTGTACATATTACTCAGCCGTATCCTGTACATTATTGCGTTTGGTTTGAGTCAGAAGTTGGAATGCCATTATATGGCACTGATATATCAACTTTCTTATGTATCCAGCAAATATGTATCCATTTCTTATGTATCCACGACAAATGCAAATTTCATAACGAGAAATATTTGCTATTGTGTCTTGTTACACATTTTTTGCAATATTCTGAGTATGTGACCGAGTGTTTGGGTTGTAAAATTCATCCTATGATTTACTGTTATCTAATTTTACACAAATTAGAGGTGATTTGTGTAAGGTTTGGTGGTCAGATTGATAATGTAAATCAAACCTATTCTGGATCTGACGCAAACTCAAGATAATTCATAGAGAAATATTATTCGATATGTTGACCTTGATCAACCATGAGCACACTTTAAGCTCATCAAAATTGACGAAATGTCCCCTATTCTAAGTAAATAATTACCATTTGCCATATCATACAAGAGACTTGAATAAATTTTATTACAAATACAGATAGAGAACAATAGTTTGAAACAGTGACTCATTTCAATTATTTTACTATTTTACTTCAAGGATAACGTAGGAAAAGCAACATTATTTTACGTCATAATTTTAGTATTAATTTGAATCTTAGATATTTTACATATATTTGAAATATAAACAATATTTTGTCAAATTATTCCGTAACGTAACAGCATTCTCAAACACCTTAATTTGAATTATTTCGAGTAATACATGTCGGATCTTGCGCACGTGAAACACTATGAAGACGTAAATGACGATTGATACAGCGGCATTAGAAATTGTTTGAGATATTTTTCGAGGAAACATTTATTCGTGTACAGAATATCAAATGAGATAAAAAATTATTTCAGTTTGTGGCTAAATAATGATATAATCCGAAGAATAACCTTAAACTTGCTTATTCAAATAAATTAAATAGTAGTCCACACTGACAGACATTTATCTGTAGATAGTTTACATATATTGTTCGCAGACAGTCAATGCCACCAGGCAACGTGCAATAGGTACACATGTAAGAAGAAATATATGACGCATTTTCCGTGGAGAACATTTACGAATTGACACATGTTTTCGCACAATTGTCTGCCAGTGTAGACTAGACGTAACATATAATTATTTGCACACAACATCACATAATAAAAGATGATATAACATGTAAAAAATCATTTTCCAAATATTTTATTAAATAATGCATAATTTGAGTGTTATATAATCTAGATATTATTAGTATTTAATTACATAGTATAAAAGATTATAATTGAAGCAATACTACTAATATAATTATAAATATATTAGCAATAGTATTATAATACTAACACTAGTAGTAATAGATTAATGTTAATATCAGGTTGCAGAATAATACTAAACAATGTTTACACTCACGAATACAAAATTATAAAGAAGATACGAAATAACAATGGAGTAGTTTTTTGTTCGATAAAACGTAGGAAATAAAAAATAATAAACATAGGATCGACATATGTATACGAATAACTGAATTTATTACATTCTGAATGTACTATTAATTTTGTAGATACATTAATTACTGACAGACTAGATGCTAATTGAGATCTGATACACATATATTATCTAATAATCGAAGATATTCGAAATAATACCGTTTAATTCAAAAAGATAATAGTAACTGTTCGGTGACCAGCTGCAGGATTATCTTTATAACCTGTACATTATGTACACAACAGTAGAAACGGAATATATTGCAAACGTATAGTTATAACTCATACATGATTAACAAGCAAAAAGATTATGAAGAGAGGAAGGATAACCTACTCGTAAACCTATGAAATACTTAAACGCATCCTAACGATGGAGTCGCCAAATTTTGAAAATAGCATAACATAAGCAATACATAGAGTTGTTACAGAAGGTAATTCCATTATTTGCATTATAGCGTTTATATACTAATTAAATATATTTAAGTGTATTAAATTTCATATCATTTGGTAATACTTTCATATGACTATAAAAATTTCAGATTGTGAAAATGAAATATATGATCGGCTAAAAAATGCTTCGCTGGAAAATAAGAGTATGCAGGAATACTTTTAGTAGCTACTGTACACATACGTACTTAATCTTGAATTATATCTCCCGCAGGTTTTCCTTTCTCTTTCGTACTATTGTCTAAAAAATTCTGATGAATTCATGAATTATTTATTTCACTATTTATCGTAGGCTTACTTATTTACTGCGTTTACTTTTCAATACAATACGGTTTAAATAATTTAAAACTTTAAAGAATGACATCTAACTAATAACCGAATAAATCTATTTCGCAATTTAAAGTGAAACTGAGGTCATTGATTCTTTAACTGGATATTTTTATTATATTTTATCGATCCAAATAGATCGTTAACAATTTTCAATTTTCCATGAACTCATCATTAAGGTCCATTTAAAATGCGCCAAGAAAATGCTATCAAATTGCCTGACAGAGACATTTATGTCATGTTATGTGTCTAGTTATGCAAGAGGTCAAGTAGTATTTATGTATACGTAAGAATTCGCCTTGGCGCCATTCAATTGGCATACGCTCAAAATGCCAAAATCCTGAAAATTAGTGTAAAAAGTTGTAATATTAATATCGAGAAAATATATTTTAAAATTTAAATTAGAAATACTTAAGTTTATCATTCTGATTGCTTTTTCATGGCTATTCTTATTCTCTGCACAAACTGCATAATTTATCTTACAAAAAGAGTTTCATTTAAGTAACGCATACTAAGTAGAAAATACCCAAGTAAAATACATACAATAAATGTGTACGATGAAATGCCACATGCAAGCATGGTTTCAATAATTCCTAGCATTAATTAAATTATGATCAATAGTAGACAAGGAGTAATTAAAGCGTAAGAAAACAAGTAGTGACTTGGTCACTATAATTAACAAAGAGTATTAAACACATTTAATTGTATGTTAAGTTGCAAGTTAATTACGTTTAGAATATTTGCGGACTAAAACTATAAGGAAAACTGATAGTTTCAATTTATATTTTCTTAAGATCAGTCGTTTTTTATTAATTTACCGTATATTAATTCACTAGTGATTAATAACTCAAACATGTCAATAAAAATTTTCATTCTGAATCTTTCAAGTTTCTCTACCATTTACAATCTCTGTTAAAACTTACTGTGATATATATTTCATTGGTCTTGGAATTTCAAGCGAGAACTGAAAATTTGATCCGAATAATCACTACTTTTTGTATTATTTCCAATTATTTAATTACTTATTCTAGCTTATTCATATAATTTGCTTTTTATTCAATGCATCATTTTCGATATTGTACCTGTCAAAAAAGGTTAAACAATATATTTCATGTAAGTTTCATCAAATTCAATTTTTGTACACAATCTATCAAAAACATGACCTTTCCTTTTAGTTACATTGAGTGAGTTCTAAATCTGGTGTAGACGATATTATACAAATAATAAAATCATTGTATTTCGAGTAAATTGCTTTATTTACGTCAGTAAATAGCCAAAATGATGTACATTAACTTTAAAAATTGATCTATGACACGAACTAAATTGTATTATATCACGTATACAATGACGTATTACAATATGTCATCAAATTTTAATTGTGTAACATAAAATTAATGTATTAATATTGCATCATATAATATACGATCAAGTTATATGAATATCTATACACAAAACAGACTACATTAATTTACTTGTGTTGGTCATATCATCTACAATACAGGGATTTTCAATGTTTTGCAATTGACAGTGAAATATAGTAAATGGACCAGACATAATTTTAGACATCTTAAACCGAGCCAGAAATTTAATTAACTGCATGCGGGAGATGTATTGCAAAGACTAGGCTTGCCAAATTTCTCTATTTTACTTAATAGTTGAATCATGGAGATCATAAAGAATTCCTTATATTAATTCTTAATCGGACTTGTCATAAAAATAAAACAAAAATCAAATTATCCAGATTTCATATGCGGCATAAAACAATTCTTGTTAGAAAAGGAATTAATTCGGTTAAAAATGATATCTTATAATTTTACAACCATCTGGTTACCGTGTTATTTATTATGACAAAATTTTTAAATTAATAACAATTATATTTTCAAAGTAATTATTAAATAGCAGTAAATTAAATTCCTATTTCATAAAAAATTTTGTTGCAATAAATAAAACAAATAGATAAAAGCTACAACTTTTAACAGATAATGTTCAGATTATCTTTTTCATTTCGCTAAATATTTTACTATTTTAATTAATTTCATATCTAGATAACTAGAAAATATAAATTTCTTGTTACAAAGAACGAATATATTTCGACATAAATTTACCAGGCATTGACCGTCACGTATACTAGAAATTAAAACATTGACTCTTACGATCTCCAGAAAGATTATAATGTTTTTTATGGATGAGAAGTTGTGAAACCGCTATGGCTATTTTTACTAGTATTAATCTTTTTTTATATAAAATTTTATCACAGATATTTTCAGAATTTACTCGCATCTGTACGACTACATTTAATATTTGACTAGAGGTAGTAATGCTAATTTTTGGTCAATAAACGCAACAGATTTAAGAATCCCCGCGTCATATATGTACCTACTTAAAAGAGGCAATCAAAGATTATTATACAGACTGTCACGTATACAGATTATTATATGTATATAATAATCTGTAGAAGTTGTCTCAATTTTAAATTGTTTGAATAGTTGTCTTATACAGCTAATAAAACAAAATGATTCCATTTTCTCTCTAAGACCAACCATATAGCCGGAAGAAAGTAAGAGAGGAATATGGCGACACTTCCGCCGAGTCACGTGTCATTCATCGACTGTCGATCGCAGTGATCGATGGCGCAAAAATTCAAAACGATCGATGAGCGAGTGCATGGTACAGCCATTCTCAACAGAAGTGATAACTTATACTGTAAAGACAACAGGAGAAAAGTGAGAGAATGAAAGGCAAGTAAGTTCGTGGAAGCAAACGTGACCACGACTGTAATTGTTGGTACAATGCGTAGGAGGGCGTACGATACCTTAATCGGAAGCTTATGTCTGAAGGATTACAACGGTGGTGGTCTGTATCGCCGCAAAATCATATCTTTCAAGATATTAACAAAAATATACTAATATTATATACGACTGCGTACACAGACGCAACCGACGCAATAGCTGCTTCGATCTATTTATAGTATATAGTATTGGATTAGGTTTGGATTATTCTTCGTGAAGCGATCGGTTACGCAGAGATGAGTTGATTGCCAGTGTAAAGTGACTGGCGAGCATCGAACGAAGCGGCTATCGCGTCGGCTGCATCTGTGTGCGCGGTACATATACACATGTGTGTGTATATATATAGAGAGAAAACGACGTAGTAAGACCAACATATTTTTGTTAATATCTCGAAAACTACGACTCTTCGGCAATTCGGACCACCATCGTTGTAATCCTTCCAGGCATAAGATTTCGAACTAGGTATCACACGCCCTCCGTGAAGTCGTAACTGGCGCGAGAAACTGATGAAGCAGACGAAAGGGACTGTGGCAAGAGTGCGGCGTGTTTCGTCACTAATGGTCTGTTTGAGTCGTGCAGTTAGTTGGAGGTTGGAGGCCGAGTGGAGTCGAGTGGAGTGGAACGTAAGCGGAACGCCACAGAAATAGTACAGACTGCGTCGACCGTCGTTCGACGTGCTATTACGCAAGCGGTCGCTCGGTCTGGGCTTGGTTCAGGTGTATGCGGGGATTCCTCGTGGCGCCGCTCGTCTGGCGCACTATTCGCCACACACACGCGTCAGTCGGCCATGTTCGTGAACTAGCCGATGACAGACGCGAGTTCTGGCACACTCGAGAAACCTCCTACGGCATCCGGAGAATTCGTCGAGCACGACTCGACCAAGGTAATTGATCGATTTATAATGGGCCGTGCCGGAATTGTATTGGAGAAACGTGGACAGCCAACGATTATCTGATTTGAAGGAAATTAATACCTTTTCACCTGTTCGTGTGCCATTCGAATCACGTCGCTCCGTTTATAACATTGAATCATCGTATTCAATGAATGAAAACTTGCTATTTCTTTTTCCTTACGGTCGCACTTCAGTCGAGACACATTTCTTTACTTCTCATGACGCATGTTGCATTTGAAATTCAATTAATGACTATTTAGAGAGAACAGAGGAACTTTAAATGTTTATTTCTTTTTTTTCTTCCTTCTTACGGATAGAAATATTATTAGTGGCCATCGGTAAGTTATCGAGTATTCATTGATACATAACGACATTGATGGATAATGTTGTTAAAGTATCAATGAGATAAAATAGAACGTAACACGATAAATTTACGGAAAAGCATGGTAATAAATAAATACTTTGCTGTAAAAATTTATTCCAAAGAATTTTTCCTATTGTACAAAAATAACTTTTCTCTCGGAACAAATATTAAACAAATTTTAGTAACAGACATAATCCTAAGTTTGAGGAAACTCGTAACACCTATATTCCACCACGTTATTAAATCATAAACGAGTTTTCAGACATAAAACAACTCTCATCAATATGGATACACTATGGATTCTGTATTTTTGATTAAATTTAGCTTAACAGTATTACCGATACATTGAAATGTCAGTAAAATTATAATGCTGTTGATACTTATGAAAAAGTTATCGATTCGAAGAGTCGATTCAAGATATTATATCAAATGCTCGATAAATTGGTCTCAAAATAATATTGTTTAAAAATTGGTCGATTATTGGTAAATTAAAGAATTATAATAAATATATATACATACACAATATCTCAGTTCTTTCTCACAAAGCGATGTTAGCATGTTCTACGGATAAAAGTACGAGACTAACGTTATATAATATAAATATAAGCACACAAACGTTCCGTTAAAAAAGTACGACAAAAATACGAAAAAGCAACTGACGGATGTTTCGTTCGAAGTTTTAAAGCGGTAGTTTAGCGATGGTTGACCTCAATGATGGAAAAGCCAAGAAGGATCGGTTCTTTGTGCCTCAGATCACCAAGTACTATGCCATTGGACGTTTAATGTTTAACTGTATGAAACTTTAAAGAAAAATATTTTATAAATAAATATTACCACGCGGAGAAATAAATATGAAGAAACGAAGAAAAATCAGCAAGAAACTCGTAACGTAAGAAATATAAATCCAATTTTTCAAAGAAGTTCGTAAGAATTTGTGAATTGTGCAGAATATAGATTCAAGTTTTCATTAACGATACCAAGGTATGCGCTGCTAATTTGTTTTCCACGCTGTATCGAACGGAGAACCAATTCATTATTTCATATTCGCATCATAACATTTTAATAGACTACAAATTTATAAACATATTTAAACATCTTTATTTACTTTTGCTGGTATGCGATGGAATCGTATGATGAGAGCACACGTATATGAAATAAATAGAAGATAGCGTACTGCATACATTGTATAGTGAAATATTCATCAATGAATATTCAGGAGAAGAGGAATATTCATCAATGATTAATGAAATTATTTACTATTGATACTTCACTTCAAGCACCCATTCCTACCAATGGAAGGTTGATATTGGTGGAGAATTGAATTTACTATTACATAAATTTTAAGGTCATTATGTTTTCTTTTATGTTTTATAGTCTTGTTATAATTTGTTAATGCAACTTTGAACAGATCGAGTTCATATAATGTTTCTTTTTTGTCCCTATTCGTAGAAAATAGCGATAAAATGTGGTACAGAAGCCTGAAATATTTTATATCAGAAAAACTTCTTACACAAATTATGATCATTCTACAGAATTGAGAATTATTTAACAGTGATTTTTCCATATACCTTTTTATTTAATTTATGAATTATAACAAGCTTCAGGTATGGCGGAGGACATGCTACAAAAGCGGCCAGACGAATAAGTAACTATATGTCATTTTATCAGAATTCGTTTAAAAACCATCTGCAGGAGACTGAGAAAGTACCCAGGGGACTGAGATCTCAACAAAAGTCTCATATAACCAACTCTATCTAAGACTTTTTACTTGAACAAACCAAATAATTTAATATTAGTTTTAGATATCTCAAGGATTATTTACAACATTTAAACATCCAACATCAATAGTAATTTGTAATTATCTAGTTTATAAACGAATTAACTAACCAATCTTGATAATTGTTACCGAAACTTGAAGATAAAGACAGAAATAATTTAATTTTAACAACAATCAATTCTTATTAATCATAACTGAACTAGCTAACAATCTTGACAATTACCAGTTAAACTTAGATACAAGAATCATTGAATTTTTAAAACTAATGAATATTTATTCCTCACGTAAACAAGCTCATTAACACGTTGACTGCCAGGCCTGTTTTCAAAAAAATCTCCTTCAGGCCACGCGTGCTGCAGTACCAAGCGTTCTCTGCCCGGTGCTCCCGTCGATATTTTCATAATGCGAGTCGCTCATCTGGTGGTCTTACCTCTCGTTTCTTTTGTTTCCATTCCTTCCCATTTGTTTCTCATTTCTCCATTTTCTACAAAATCAGTTTGAATCTTGGCCGAGCAACGAACGGTATAACTTAAAATCTCTGCCCTAATTTGTTACAATGTCGAAAAGAAAAATTGAAAACTTATTTCTTAGTAAGTCAGATAGCAGTGAAAAAGAAAGCTTTTACGAGGCTTATGATTGTGGAAGAAGCATTAGACGCGCATTGCAAACTATGTTATGCAAATAAAAGACGTCGAATGGACCGAACAAAGGCACGAAAGAATTTGAAGAAAACAACAACTTATTGACCAAATTGTCCCAACCAACCTCAGCTATGTATAGAATGCCTTAAAGTTTTACATGCTAAATAATTTTTTTAATAAACCATTTTCGTATTACTTCTATAACAATTCAACAGTTTTATTATTATGGAATATCTTTTCAAATACCTACGACGATCCTTCGCAAGTAGTCAAATAAGCGACACCCGAATATGGGTTTCGTGGCCTGACCAGAAACTTTGCTAACTTGTCAATCTTGTTTCCTTTATTATGAACTAAAATAAATAAATTATAGACTTTATTTTCTAACGTTCAAGATTACATTACAATTTCACCTAAACAATGCAAGACATTCTATAAGTATCTATGTAATATAAATACAATCAACACACAGTTTAATCAGGTTCCTGGATACTTACTTCTCTCAGCCTCCTATCATATTGCACGATAGAGGACTGAGATCAGGGAATTAAATATTAAAATTTCTCAAGCGATTTATTATACAGTTCTGATATTAAACAGAAAGTTGAATGCCAATATTATATTTACGTTACATTAAATAAAACTTCGCAAAGATGATAAATTTAGAATATAATACGAACTAGCTGCAGCAGGTGATTATCAACGATTCTACAATTTTAGCCAATCAAAAGTGATCACTTGTTACAAAACGTAAGAGATGCACCAAATTCACCCGATTATTTTTTTACTTACTTCAACGTGACTTCTTCTTAGTACCCGTCTTTTTTTTTTTTTTTTTTAGAAATAATTTCACAGATAGGGAACCGAGATGTAAAAGTGATGACAAAGATTGCAGATGTTTTTTGTCAATAAAGTAAACTCGATTAAGGTAAGATAAATATGACTATTGTAAAGTATATATAAAAAGGAAAATTAGTAAATAACTTCAAATTCATTTACTGACAATGAGCACGGATTGTAGAGAAAATTGTATAGTCATGACATGGCAGAGGACTGAGAATTTCACGTATAAAAGGTAGTTTTTTGATATAAACAAATTAAATTGATAGTTCTCCATAATTTGTCGACCAAATTACAAGTTACAATCTTTCTCTGTCGTGCAAATATGATAAAATTTAACTTTTTTAACAACTTTTAACATACCATATATGTACAGCATCTAATTCAAGTTACTACATGTGTATTGAAAAATCTGCATTTTCAGTTATGTAAAAGAAATATATATTTATATATTTCATGCTAGCGCATTAATTTCTTCTGTCCCTTGAGCGGAGATTTTTGGAAAATATTTGATTTTGAGTTTGTTCTTAAATATAGTATACAACACTATCATGGTTTTAACATTCTACTTTATTACGCATTTTTATATAGGTAATATAAAACAAATGCTTTCGACTTATTTTATGAATTTATTTAATATATAATATATTATATTTTTAAAGAAATATAATTTGATGCTATTGTATTATTAATTATAACCAAATATGCATTATTACGAAATCTTCAACAACAAAAATTCTTTTATTACACAATTTCTTTTATTTCTCAACATTTCTGATGAATGAAAGGTATACCCATTTATACAGATGTAACTGTTGTTAAAGTATAATAAATTGCTATCAATATAACCTGAAAAGTATCTATATATTTAATTTTTTTAAACTTGTGTTTAACAGATGACAAAAATTTAAAAGATTAAAAGGACATTTGTTAAAAATGTGAAAAATGTTTTAGTCAATAAACGTATGTTTACTTCATCTTATTATTATAATTAACTGTTAGTTTAAGTACAAAATGATAGAAAGATTATATTCTGAATCGAATGTCCAACGCCGAATCGAAAATCGGGATTCGAATTGTAAGTCGAACCGATCATTACCTAATCCGACCTGAAGCTCGAGTACCCGCAATTTCAGGTGCTCGCAGGCCACTAATTAACCCTAATTTGTTATTTTACCATAATTACCTATCCGGTTACTGTTTGTCATTCCATTCTTCTATCCAAACTAAAAGGGTATGGCAAATCTGATATTTTTCTACTTTGGATCAGCAACTTTATATCTGGCAGCTCACAAATTGTTCAATTCTGAGGTGGATAGGTCGTGACAGGTGCTGTAGAAAAACTAGAATATAATTAACAGCATATTTATTAACAATACTCTCGATGTACACTTTACGGAAAGCGATTATGATAGCGATTCAGCAGAGTACGCGGTGCAAGTTCGGATGATGATTGTTCAAGATGCGTCGAGAAACTCTAGTCAACTATCAATTACCAACTACCGACTACCAACTGACTTTCCGTCACAATGATGTTGCAGAGGAAAACTATGATGGGGTATGTCTAAGGATACGAGATCATCGTATTCGTCGAAGAAAGCCTTCGTTAAGAAAGTGAGGGGAATGGACGTTGCTGTTAATTGGTTAATCTCTGGGTTGGTGGTTGAGGAGGATTGCTAACCGCCCTTGAAAGAAAGTTGCTAGCGGAAAGCATTATACCTGAGGAAACCAGATTTCCGGTATCTTTCCGTAGTAGGTAATAAATTTAGGGAATGCTAAGACAAAGGCTATTTGTTCGTTTGAAGAACCTTAGCTGGAGAAACCCTAAGATTTATAGCGGATCCTTAAGCTAGTTGCAAATATGCTATGAGAATGTTTCGATATCTAGCAATCATCTTGTCCGAAGGATAGGGTCTTTGTGTAGCAAGTGTCACGTAAAATTGAGGGTTATATAATAAAAAAACAAGATAGCTGAGCCGTAACACAACTATTAACTTTCTTTTTTATTAAACTTTATTTTTTGCACTTAATATTCACAATTGAGTATACACTGATCAAGCACACGACTGGTCTAAGGGTAGAAACCGGTGAAGATATGTTGACTATTCTAAGGATACAGAATAAGTTTTACTGACGATACTGTGTCTGAGGAAAGCTAGGGGTGAGTGTGTCTAAGGACACAGGACAAGGCTGGTGGACCAGGAGGTGCTTTAGCCGCCCTTGAGAGAAAGTTGCTAAGGGAAGACGCCGAACGTGAGAAAAGCTAACTTTTCCGGTGTCAACCCGTAGTAAACAATAAATGTAAAAGGGGCACTTAAAATAAAAAATACTTGTTTGGTCTGAAGGACCTTAACTATGAAAAATGCCAAGACCCATGGTGGTCCTTAAGACTATTGAGGATACGCGCCAAGGATGTGTAGACATCTGGCTACCAACCTGCCCGCGATGTGTGGCCTGGTCTCTGATGCGAATTGATGTTACATAAGCCACGGGACAGAAACCGTTGGATGGTTTGCTGTCGAGTGCCGCTACAATTCTATGGCTCATATTTCAATATTATAACCGTTAGATCGTGTGTTCCTCAAGATGCTCACCTTGGATTTCTACTTTCTAATTTCTTCATTAATTAATTACTGCCTATTTCTTTTACTTGCGGATGATTTAAAGCTGTTTTATGCCATCGAGGAATACGCTAGCCCACTTCTTACTCAACGCGAGCTTTTCAATCTTGAGTCTTGGTGTGAACAAAATAAACTATCTCTCGATATTTCTAAATGATCTGTTATCTGTTTTTCGCTCTTAAAAAATATCCATTATATAATTACGCTATCGATAATCCTATCTTATGCCCTTCGACAATAAAATATTCGCAGCTTAGGTATTATATTCTCATTGGATATCCTTTTCGAAACATATTAAGAATATCTCCAGTGTTTACAGAACTATACGTACAGTGTACGTAGCTGATTGATTGTACAGATATGTGTTTTTCGATATATCTTTGAATCGTTGAACGATTACAGATCGTTGAATATAATTTGCAAGAGATTGATGTCTACATATTGTTAAATGTCTGTTGACCGACTATCGATCGAATAAACAAAATTAATTTACACGGAGCGTGCAGAATGAGGCACGAAATTATTTAGAACGCATACTGTAGAACATTTTTTCTTCTTGAAGCTTTACGAGTACTGCAATGAGATAAGGCTATGATTATACAGTTTTACAGAACTTAATTTGCCTTAATTTGCCCACATTTGGAATATTGTTCGGTTGTTTGATTACCTTATTACCGATATCCACGTATTGAGATAGAGATCGTTTAGCATAAATTCCTACGTTTATCTATTCATAATATGGACTGTCCTATATCGATTGAAATTTACGACTAAACAACGATGCTGTCTCGTACTAAACTTATGTCAAAATGTTGAGATAAGAAATTACCTCTTTTATGTTTGAAAAGTTGTGATTTCTATAGAAAAGTTATTATTAAAAAGAAACGAAATCTCGAGGTTATAGTAAAGAGACTATGAAAGTTATATAAGTGGACATATTCCAGGAAGCAACTTGTGAATATTATTATAAAATGTTTAGCAATTTAACAATTATCCGTTTATTTTTTAAAAAAGGAAATAACATTTCTATGAAAAATGAAGAACAAAGATGTAAAGTAATTTTTACGAAATTTCATTAAATCGAAGTAAAACTTAAAACTTAGAAGAAATTTAATCCAATTATTGTGATTTATTTATTCATTAAGATTCAGGCTATTGCCATGTTATTATTTAAGTAAGTATTTAGAACTAAATAAGCGACTTTAAAACACTTTATTCCAGAGTGTCATAAATAAAATATCGATTAAACGAGAAAAAACGATCTTTTTACATTTCGCTTTGTATTTCAAAAACTATTTGTCGTACTTGAAGAAGTTTTACTAGCAAGTTGTAGCTAAAAAAATTATTTGTAAAATGAGGCCTGTTGCGTTCTGATAAGATCAATTGTTAAATAAAATTGTTTATAAATTTTTAATTTACAATAAAAATATATAAGCTTATCTTAGTACACTATCTGGAAAACTTATATTTTGATATGCAAATGTAAAAAAATGTTTTCATTCAAACGCTTGGCTAAAATTCAGTGATAATCATTTCTGCTGAATTGGAAAAAACTTTCGCATTTTACCGCAGCGGAACTTGCTTCTATCGATTTCTGCGATCCATCTGGGATTCCACGCAATTTGAAAATTTAAAAAAACATTTCTCTAAAACCAATTTTCTCTAAGATAGATCTTCTTTAAAAAAGTCGTCAACACTAAACTATTAAACATTACAAGATGCAACAGGCGTCATTTTGCAGTTTACCATTTGTATTAAACATGGATGTTTTTTCATATTGAATGGGTGCTTATAAAAGATAGAAAAACATTTGCAAAGTTGTTCAATTTCACAATGGATAGTCAGGAAGCTTCAGCACAACGGACAAGGTCGTTGCGAGGCACGCGTGTCGTTCTTGAATTGTCCGCGCAAGAAGTGTGGATCATGGAAAAAATCGCACTACCTCAATAACTATTGCATTCATAAAAACATTTTCTTTTTCATTTGATTTGGTTTTTTAATTTGGTTACACAAAAAAATAAAACGATTAATAAATCTGCTTCCTTGTTCAATGTTATTTAAAGGCTGAAAATAAGAATCACACATTTTATGCTTTTTTTTCATTTAGCTCTCTTATTAAAGTGTTGTTCACATAAATGCTTTATCTCTTTTTCAAGAATTGTTGCCACATTATTGTTCCTAACAAACATGACTAATGCACCATCTGATATGAATATTATCAACTTCTGAATATCCAGAATATTATTGAGACTAAACCCTTTTATTTGTTTGATAATAAAAATATTGTCGCATGTTTCTAGTTTTATAATATTACCAAATAATTTTACACAAAGTTTTATCTCTTCAAAGTAATTTAAAATACAAATCTCGTAGAAGAATTCTAGAAATTCATTCACTATTTTTCCTCTCAGTTTGCTGTTGAGCATCTTACAGACTAATATCGCTACTTCCTGTGTTTTCCAAAATACTAGAGAAAATAATATACGACTGCATAAAACCAACAATAGAGAAGGAAAAATTAATACCAGATCACCAATTTGGATTCAAAAACAAACACTCCACGATAGAGCAAATGCACAGGCTCATTAATGAAATAATACTAGCATTAGAAAACAAACAATACTGTACAGCCCTCTTTATGGACATCGACAAAGCATTTGACAAAATAAACCACGAAAGCCTGCTACAAACAATCAGAAAACAATTCCCGGAGCAAATATACCAATTAATAAAATCCTACTTAAGCGGGAGAACCTTCGTAATAAAAATCAAGGACACATACTCTGAAGTTAAAGACATCAAGGCGCAAGGAAGCGTCCTAGGACTAATACTATACACATTATACACGGCCAACATACCAACAACTACCAATAGCAAAATACTGACATTCGCAGACGACACAACTGTACTAGTCAGGCCCACTAACCCAGAAACAGCAGACACATTACTACAAGAACATATCACAAAAATATAAAAGTGGCTGCAAGTTAAACAAATAAAAGCAAACCCCAACAAATGCAACCATGTTACATTCACATTGCGAAAACAGACGCCACCAAACATTCTACTGAACGGCACGCACATGACACAAACGAGACAAGTCAAATACCTAGGACTCCACATAGATACGCAACTCACATGGAAGCAGCATATTAAATCAATAATAGACAAAATACAGACAACAAGGAGACAAATGCATTGGCTAACAAGTCGAAAATCCAAACTAAGCATAGAAAATGAACTAAAAATATACAAAACAATTATAAAACCAATCTGGACATACGGAATACCACTGTGGGGGACAGCAGCAATGAGCCATATAAACAAAATAGAGACATTACAAGCAAAAATTCTTAGAATAGTAAACGCCTCATGGTACGTTAGAAATGAGGATATTCGGAAGGACCTGGGAATACCAACGGTCAAGGAGGAGATTAGCAGATGCGCGGAAAAGTACAGAGAAAGAATAGCAACACGCCCGAACCGGCTGGCTGCGGAAACGATCAACACATCAAACATACAAAGAAGACTGAAAAGGAAACACCCAGCAGATCGCACAAAGGATATAACCTAACAAACATGAAGATGGTACCCCGCTGGGGGTAGCCACCCAAATGCTATGTATATTTAAGCTATAATATTTTACCAAATGTCCTACTGGACAAATTGTAAAATTTAAATAAATAATAAAAAAAAAAGTTTGCTGTTGAGTGCCGAAGCGTGCAGACGCGTGTCTAGTGCTCTGTGAAGTTCGTAAAACAACACGTGACGCCCATGCGTCGAAAATGAATCGAAACGAACATAGCCAAGAGTTCTCAAAACTTACTAGTGGAAAACCCAACGCACCTAATCTCTGAATCATAGCCACTCGACTATTTATTTCAAATTGAATTAACTAGCTCGATGATGGCCCAAACATCTCAAACAGGCCCTCCTGAGCAAAATTATAACAGCGCCCCTCTTCCTCCCCTGTGACAATGTATCCCTCCTTTCAAACGACGTGAAAAACATAAAAAAGACGCAAGCTGGAAGCAATTAAAGTAAATGCGAACAATAGTCAAATTAAACCGCCAACAAGCCACGTGACCACTTACAACAGGTTCACAATACTGGAATCCACAGACGACTCCATGGACACAGACGAAACAGTAACTAATCAACACACTCAAAGAATTCCCCCTCCCCCGCCTATCTTCATTGATGATGACATCGATAGTCAAACTATGATCAAGTCCATTGAGAAAGACATTAGCAAAGAGGAATACAAATTAAAAATAAATAACAACAAAGCTAAAATTCTGCCGACTAACCCAGACTCCTATAGAAGGCTTATAAAGTAGCTAAAGACCATGAACGCAAACTTTCACACTTACCAACTCAAACAAGGAAGACCTTTTCGAGTGGTATTACGCAACATCCACCATTCAGCAAACTGAGACGAAATGAAATTCGAACTCTTAAAACACTGCCACGAAGTAATCAACATTAGTAACATAAGGCATAGAAACTCTAAAAACCCGCTATACTTATTTTTTATTGATATAAAACAAAATCCAAACAATAAAGAAATTTATAACATCAATCGTCTAATGAATTCAATAGTAAAATTTGAACCACCTTTTGTTAAAAAAGAGATAGTGCAATGTAAAAGGTGCCAAGGTAGCTCTTTAGAGAAGTCTCTAATCACTCAACATCAGCCTTAATTTCCCTAAAAACGAATGAAGATATTGAAACAGCCACGCAAAACCTAAACATCAGCATAATAAATGCTATATACTCTTCCACACCCACCAAGAGTACTATCAATAAATATGAATACCCCCACGACCCGTCGAAGACTACACGGAGTTTGGTGGTTTGACTCGACGCTTTGATTACGCCATGATGTGGTAAATAGTATCCGTTATCACNCTGAGTTGACCTTTGTCATATGTCCCAATGCCAGATACTCCTGTAATACCGTTCGATACTCTGTTTCGAAGCGTTGAAATCGGCGGTTGAGTGAGGCGAGTCGTTTAATTACCAGCGTTTTGGAGGGTCCGAGTGATTGGAGATGGTTGTTGAATGGTAGAGCGACTATGTATCGTCCTTCGCTGGTGCGTCTGATATGGGATTGGAAGTGTTCTTCGCATCGTCGATCTGCCTCTGAGACATGTGGAATCGAGGGTCCTTCGTCGATTTCCCAAAACCGCGCGAGGTCTGCTTGTAACGTCGTCGTGGATGTGTGAAACGTGTTTGCCACGGTTTGGGAAGTTGGACTCCCGCCGATTACCCAATCGAATCGCGTTTTTTGCAGATGCAGTGCTGGCTCGTCTGGCTGCATCAGGTTGATTTGTCCCACACACATCGCCGCGAGTGTGAACCCTGAACTTAATAGGACATCGATCGGGGCTGGTACGTGAAATCGTGGATCGGCCAATTTGAGATTTCTGGGTATCTCAAACGTCGAACGATCGATGGGTTCACTTGGAATGAATGTGGAGATGGTCGGGATAATAAGGAATGTTAACGTCCGTTCATATGTGCCGTCGGTGGAAGTGATCATGGCCGTGATGTATCGCTTAGAGGTCGTCGTCAAGGTGTCTAGAGATCCAATTGGGACCGAACATTTATTTTGTTTTATTTCCAGCGATTTTGCCAATCTTTCGGTAATGAAATTCATACTAGATCCGGTGTCGAGCAACGCTTGGTTGCCGTTTATTATTCAAAACGTGAATTTGCGCTGTGATGACTATATCATTATGTAATGATTCGAATGCTAATGGTTCAGTATGTTCGGTCGTCAATGGAATTTTCGATTGTTGGATATGCGTTCGTCCGTTACTGGTAGATAGGCTTGACGACGGGACTGTTCGTGGTGTCTCCGATCTATAGCTTGTCGTGTGTCCCTTATGACGAGTAGGTGAGGAATAGGATGGTAAAGAGGGAATGGTGCAGCGACTGTTCGATGGAGACGATTTCGGACTAGGCGTATTGGAACGAGTCCCCGAGTGATGTTTTTGTCTATGTAACATTGTGTGATGCCGTTCACCGCATACCCGGCATGATCCAGCGAAACACTGCTGTGCTGTATGTCCCTTCCCGAGGCAATTGAGGCATAATGATGCCTTTTTGACCTCCCGAATGCGTTCGCGAAGGGAGTAGGACTTGAAAGTGTCTCATTTCCAAATGAGATGTGGGCCTCCACAGGTGGGACAGGATGACGGAGTTTGGAATGTGGCGAGGGCATGCCCCCGTGGCGCGGATTGTCGTTGACGGGGACGTTGGTGTAACGGCCCCTTTGTCTCCTTTAATGTGGGATTAATGCGATCGCCGTTCGCCCGTGTTTTAAGGAAGCTTATCAAATGTGTGACTGAGGGCATCCTTTTGTCGGGTAAAGTACGATGCCATTCTTGAATGGTGGACGAAGGTAGTTTCGAGGTGAGGACGTTGATGAGAACGACGTTTGAGGTGACGGGTTCACCTAGTTTCTCTAACGCTCGAAGATTCACATTGACCGCTTCGAGAAAATCTTCCACTGCTTCGGGTGTTTCTATAGCTATTTGATGATAGTCGTCGATCAAATCCCAGTGACGCATGCAGACTTTACGGTGGCAGTCAAATTTTTCTTTCAGAAGGTCAAGAGCGAGAGGGTAATTGACCTCTGTGGCGTCTAACGATTGGTTACTTGTCGGGGCCCTTTTAGTCACGGATGATCGGAGATACTGGAATTTCTGGGTCGATGTCAGTCGTTCGTTTCGGTCTATCGTTGATAAGAAGGCGTCATAAAATGAATGCCACTTCTCCAGGGTGCCGTCAAAGCTAGGCAACTGAATTTCGGGCAATTTAATCGGTGTCGGCTCGCAATTAATGCTTGCCTCGTTATTTGTCGGTTTTGGGATTGATGTTTATTGTAAGCGCTATAGATGATGTTTTACGCGTATCGTTAACTTGTCAATCTGTTCAGTTATCTCGAGGCCGAGCGTATGTTCTTCGTCTAACTGTTCAAGTTCGAGTTGGATTGTCTCGAATTTCGTCGAAATGTCATTCAGCCGTTTCTCATAATGTGTTAGCTCCCCATCTTTCGGAGAGTCGGATTCTTCGTACTCGTCGATTTGTTTTGTTAAGAGTGTGAGTCGACCGCGATAATGGGTACGGCTTTGGCGCAAGACGGTGAGTCTGTCTGTCGTTGCCATGATTACAACGGCGCGTGAATTGTCGATATATGGAACGAGCTTACCTTCGTTGTTGTGGAATGGACGTTGGTCCGGGTATCGGTTGCTGCTCGTTACTGCGTGTATACTTCGTGAGGAAGGCGTTTCTTCCCGATTGTCCTCGTTTGGTTGTGTGATTGAAGTTGTTGGATTTCGTTGCGTTGATGCTTGCCCGGCTGCGACGGGAGGCTGCGTGGTTGCGTTCTCTTGCCAATGGGTAATGCTTCTTCGAAGGTGACACGTCTGATAGATACATTATTAGATCTGTCTTCTTATAGAGACATTATATTTCTTTATCCATAGCTTGTTTTCAATCTTCACTGTTTTCACAACAAATCGCCTCCTCAAATGTAGAAGGGATATCTACTCTACAATAATTTGCGTGAATCTCATTACTCTTTTCCTTTTCTGCATACCTTATTGTAATTCTCTTATTACGTGTGGATCTCTTAGGGATCTTTAAGCTTTCAGAACTATTATCATTTTCGTCTTCTCTACTTTCTAACTCTTCCTTATTCATGCTGTGCAATAAATAATTATCTTTACTACGGTCGCTATCTGCATCGAATGAATTCTTCTCAAAACCGATGCATTTTGTGTCTGTTCCTATGACTTCTACATGTCCAGCTACTGTTATTTCTTACATCTAATACGACTCTGTAAGCTACTTCACTATACCCTAACAGAATACCCATATCTACCTTCTTATACCATTTAGAAACTCTTTTTTGTTCTGACCTTCTTACAAAAACTTTACTTCCATATAGATGTAGATTTTCAACACTTGGTTCTTTCCCCAAGAATATTTCAAAAGGTATCTTTTTCTCTACAGTGTCTGCTAGTATTCGATTTTTCAAGTATGCCGTTGTACATACTATTTCCGGCCAGTACATTTTATGTACTTTTNGCATCCGCTACCAAGCAACGCGCCATGTCCATCACTGTTCTATTATACTTTTCCGCTGTCTAGTTTAATTCATGTACGTAGGTTGGGTAATTATTTGTTATGATACCTTTATCCCTAGCAAATTTATAAATTCGATTGTTTAAGTATTCTCTTCCATTATCGCATCTCAATATTTTTAATCTCTTGCCCGTTAAGTTCTCAACTTCATTTACAAACTGTACGAGAGAATCAAAGACCTCATCTTTTGATTTTATACAATAGCTACTTTGCTATAATCATCGATAAATGAAATAAAATATTTCTCTCCATTTAATCCGGTAGTCTTAAAGGGACCGCACACGTCCGTATGAATAATTTCCATTATCTCCCTAGCCTTAGTTCGATTATTCTTGAAAGGTAAATTATGCATTTTACTTTCTATACACATCCTACATTTCAAAAATTCCTTTTCAAAGTTATTCGGTATACCTGTCACTAGCTGCTCTTTACCCAAAATATTTAAGTATTTAAAATTTACGTGTCCTGGCATCCTATGCCATCTTTCCTTTTTACTCATACCACTACGTTCGGCACTGTTTCCTAAATGCTCCTTCCCTTTCAATATACTTTTCTTTCTATATGTCCCATTTTCTTTGCCTGCTGCAGCTGTAAGTTTATTGTTCTCATCTATTATTTTTGCAATATTTGGTTTTGAAATAACCATATTATTATTATCCGTTAATTTGCCTAAACTAATCTAGTTTGCGGACATTTTGTTCGCATAATACACTTTATTCATTTTTATTTTATTTCGCTTTCCAAATGCTTCAAAGTAGCTTATAACATTTCCTACTTTTGTTGCTTTTATCGATCTATTATCGCCTAAATATATATTTACCGGTTCTTTAAGGTCAATACATTTATCAAAGTAATTTACATTGTTAATTATGTGATCGGTACAACCGCTATCTAATAGCCACATTATTTCGTTATCACTTATCTCATTAATCTCGCTGCTGTGTGCTGCGTGCGCCGTTGCCATCTATGTGCCTGCTCCTGAGTTGCCACGCTCGCTCGTGCCGGCTGCTGATTGATTTGATGGAAGTTTCCACGTCCCCTGCTCGTATTACCTTTGTTTCCTCTTCCTCTGCTGCGACCACGTGTTGACCCATGCCAATAACTGTTACTGCTTCCCGCTTGGACGCCATTTTGACACTCTCTGGCAAAATGTCCTAGTCTTCCACATTTGAAGCATCCTTCCTTTTTTCCAGCAAAGGGGTTAGTTTTCATTTCTCCTCGATTGGATTTATTTTTCTTCTCCGCTATTTCGATTTTATTCTTCACGTACCCTACCGTTTGATTCTCTTCTTTCAATGCATCTGTTATATCCGCCATGTAGCTATACTCTTCGGGTAACGTATTCAGCAAGTAATTCAGCTTTTCCCTCTCACTCACTTGTGCGCCCGCACTTTTTAATTCATTTATTAGTTTTTCAAAATCGCTAAAGAACGATGCTGAATCACTGTATTTATCAAGACTTATCTTCTCCAATCTCTTTCTGCACACGATCTGTAGTTCTGTAGACTCTTTCAAGTTCATTTCGTCGAACTTTTTCATTATTTCATACGCTGTTTTTTCTTTCCTAATATATCCTAATTGTATATTCGTGATGGCACTGTAAATTATGTTTATTGTCTTCGCAACCTTTTTATCCCAGTCTGCGTTGTCTGTTTCAGTCTTCACTCTAGTTATAACAACATCGCATTCTTTATACCTCAGAAACATCGTTATTCTTCTCTTCTACATACTGTAATCCTTACCATCAAATACCGGTATCATAATTTCCGATCTCTCCGTTTTAATTGATTTCTTATCCCTTACTCAAGCGTTCCTACGTGCTCGAAGTATATTTTTCTTTTTTTTTTTAATATCCTTTGAACGTTTCTTCCCTTACTAAAACTCACTAAATGACTTTTTGCCTGATATGCATCGCGGGCATATAGCAGAGCAATGAATGCACCTAGTTCCCTCTTAGTCCCAAATACTCTAAATGCTTCTTCTTCCGTACATTTTATTATATGATCCCTTATGCGGTGATCAATGATTTGATAAAATGCCGTCTTTATTTGTCTTTTCATTATATGCCGTTTATTATGTGTGTATTATGTATGTGTATTATGTGTGTATGATGTCCTGGCAGATTTGGGACTTGCATCTATTTCTTTTCAAACTGTCCCATCGGGCCCAGTTTCGATACGTTGTTTCCCTAAATCAGTCTCACTCTTTGCTGTCAACGACAATTTCTTTCCTTTTTGCCCTGAATGTGAGCGCTTATTTACAAATAATATTCAACTCTGATTCGGTTGTAAATAACTTTTTATTTGTTTCCATGCCGTTTTCAGTTGCTGAAGTTTCTTGTTCATCGCACACTGAACAGTCTTCTTCTATGTCCGTTATTTCTTTTTATAATTTTTTTTTTAAGTTGACATTTTTAGCCTAAATATTTATCACAGAATAATACCATGTACGTAATACAAAATTATTGTCAAATTTGATATGCTTTACTTTTCCTTTTATAACAACTTTACACAAAACGTTCTGAGATACTTTCTGTCTGAGTTTTAGAGATAACAAGTTTAGATGTCGACTGATTGATTAACAAACTGAGATGTATTCTAGTCGAAAGGACAATACCAAGTAAGAATATGGTCTATGACGGCGATGTTTACACGAAAATATTGATGAGTATTGGCTGCTCTCCACCAACGGTTATTCGAGGGTGGAGTTGGGAAAGCTTTTCCCATATTTTATCGCAATAAGTAATAGCCCTAAGAAACTTCTCGACTTTTAAAATGTTTGTAGCAGTGGACTGTAAAAAATGCCAAATTTTATGGCGGTTCCTTAGGATTATTATAGGCCTGAGTTGATATGTCTTGATTGATAAGCTGGTGGCCATCTTAATCGAGGGATGGGATTATGTTTTATAACAAGATTACGGGTGTACAGCTGCTATTATTTGTTATTACCGATTTTGTTTGTCATCTGACCTTGAGGTAGCCTTTTCTTTGTACTGATTGCATTTAAAATATTTTGTCGGGCGGTCAAATTGACAGCTCGCGGTAGACAAGGCAGAATACAAATTTTTCTTAGAAAATAAAAGAACAAATTAAAAGTAAATACCGAAAAATATATTGTATGCATGTTTTAGGAAAAATCAAAAATTATGAAGCGATATGATAACGTTTAAATATGGTTAAATTTTTAGGTTAAATAAGTTCGAGAGCGGCCAATTTGTCCGGCGCTGTTAGGTTTAGTGTTAAAAGGGGCGAAAATATTTTCTAGACTGGATGCAAATTCGAGGCACCACCATATTAAGCTAGATAAGAAAAGTCAACTTCTAGGTATGTTCGTAACTTTCCTTGGCAGGTACATGTTTACCGTTTGGCATAAACTGCTTATCGCATTATTTTTCAAAAATGTGTTCAGGTCTGTCTTCAACCATATCGAATGTAGACAACAAGACCTTAAAAATCGTTTTTGCACGTTTGCAAAGAGGAGTCACTCTAAACAAAAATAAATGTATTTTCGCTGCTTGCGAAATCGATCGAATGTCCGAACATTATCGATATTCTGCCGGAGCGCGTGTCACGTAGGAAACACAAGAAATTACGAAAATGATAGATCGCCGGTGATCTCCTCGCGATAATAATTTTCCGGTGATGATGCAGTTGACTCTCGGTACGTTTCTTCTGCATTCTTTGTTGTTTGGTTTACTCGAGGTGGGGTGGTTCCTTGATTGCTGAATGGAAAAATTCGAGAGCAGCATATCTCGGCTGTGTCCGATTCGTGAGCACTTGGGATATTTTAATTTCATTCGGTCACTTGATGGTTGGCTAAAAGCTTGTGGTTGTAGATCGGTAGCACTTCGTTTAGATACGGGCGTAGTGTTATTAGATTGATTCTTTGGGCGGTTGACAACACGATTTGTTTCTCGTAACCATTGTTCTTTATCAGCTGCTAATTATTGGGCGAGGTTCAGGTTTTTCGAATCGCTAGCTACTGCTATCTGTCCTATTTCATATCGTAAATTAAGTAAATACGTTTTTAGTGCTTCACGTTCTGCGATATCCATGGCTACGCGTCGTTCAACCGGCGTGCGGTTTTCGTTTTGAACTGCGTAATTTAATTCATTGAGCTGTTGTCGGAATCTAAAGTTGAAAGATTGTACGGTTTCTGTTATTCCTTGTTTTAAATTTTTCAATTTATCCCTGCAACAGCTAACAATGGTTGGTGCTCACGTTTTCTCATAAACATGAATATGGGTCTTCAAAGTTAATTTTTATACTTAAAGTACTTTATACTTAATTCTTATATTCCTTTTCGCGTTATCGGTTATCTTTTCAGTAAGTATAAGATCTAATAGGAAATCTCTAGCACTTGCCTTGCACCTGGCTCTTGCTTTGCGGACTTATAGGATAAAATCTTCAACACCTACGTCGTCTCGATCCCGTAGTGCCTCAACAGTACGTATGGCCTCTCCTGCTTGGAGCCCTTGTTCTTCGCCGCAGTCGTTTCTTTGACTAATCATGACGTGACTAATTCGTGGTCTTTGTAAAGCGTTTGGTCCGTCGGTTTCGTCGTCTGTCACGTTCTTGGCACCGGTTTCTAAGTGGGTGCTGATCTGTGGCTGGTCGGTTTCAGTGTGGTATTTCACTCCTATAGTTTTTGCAAGGTCACGTATTTCCTTGGCCCGGTTTCTATCACTAGTTTCCGTAAATTCTTTTATTCTGTTAATGTTTTGATCGGTATTACTTCTGAGTTAGACTTTGAAGCTGTTCGAGAATAGTAGCGATTAATTCGTTTTGTTTTGCCGTACTCATGTCAGTTGGATTCATCTTGATAGATATGATATTTTCAGAAGAATCACTATCTTCAGAACGTATTTCGGGTTCACGGTTTCGATAATGTACGAAAGCCAGCTTACCGAGATTCTTTGTAGATCCTTCTTTTGATCAAGGAGGTGACCGTGGTCCTTCGCTGTAGAATCCGTAGAGTTCCCGTTGAAGTTTCCTCTTGATGCGTTGAATGGATCTTGGCAAGGATCGCTAATTTTGTCACGTAGGAGACACAAGAAATCACGAAAACGATAGATCGCTGGTGATCTTGTGACATCAGCAACATCTTAATCTACATCAGAGATAAAACATCGACCCGCGAGCTTCGGACTCTTTTGCACAGGTCACCACCTTATCCTCATAGCCTACACCGAGGCTATGACACTCCTTAGTCTACATCATAGATAAGACATCGACCTCCGACCTTTGGACACTTTTGCACATCATAACCTACACCGAGACCCTCAACATCCCCAAACTGAAACTTATATAAGCCGAGACTTCAGCCAACTCGGGCAGTTCTTGTTCAGCCTTTCTCTGATTTAGTATTATTCTACCTCTGTAAAACCATTGTATTTATAATAAAGTTTGATAAAAGAAAGTTAATAGTTGGGTTACGGCTCAACCTTCTTTTTTTATAATCTAAATCTCAAGTTTACGTGACAATCTCCTCGCGTCGCAGTTCGAACGTTTCACAAATAAGGTGAAGAAATTGAACTTTGTATATGGTAATAGAATTTATTATGCAAATCCAACAGAGTGCTTATTTTCCGTTACTATTTGGTTATTGTTTCGCTGGCTGTGACATGGATGTTTAGCCTATCCTATTACTGTTTCTGAGGCCTTCTCAGTGGAGAAGTGTGGCCTTCTTGAGCATGCGACACGCGTGTCCGCCATCGACCACTTTTCTTTGCCAAATCTTACAGATGCACTTCCTCGGAGCAGTAAACTACGTCGGCAAATAGAATACCGAATAAATCGTAAATCCTCAAACAGCTTATTTCTTCGCTAACAGATAACGTTCGTTTCGTGTGGCCTGAAGTTCAAAAACGAGTGTTCGAAGAGATACAGAATCGTGTGAAAAGAACATCAACTTTAGCACATTTTGACTTTTCCAGAAATATTATAATTTAAGCAGATGCATCGAGTTATATTGTGAGCGAAGCTCTGCTGCAAAAAGACGAAAACAAAAGTCGGAAGGTTGTAACGTATGCTTCAAAAACGTTGATCTCGCGCAAGGGAAAATACAGCCAAATTGAAAAAGAAACTCTGATTTCCGTTTGCTATAGAGCGTTTTAAAGAATATATGAGTACATTAACCGTCTGAGTCCCAAGCAGCGCAATCGCGCTGTTTAGATTTTGTGTCGAAAAGTCTCAGTACATTTGAACCCTACGGACGATTAATGATATTTTGTATTTCATTGTTATCTTCTCAATAATTTTTATTGAACAAAACTTGAAATATTTATAAACTAATAGTACGCACATATAATAATATAGATGTATTTCATAAAGTAACAAATATGATGAGCCGAAAATATTGTGCCGCTTGTTTCTCTCCGCAAGCGATACGACAAGCGCTATTGCGCTGTTCGGGATTTTTCGACCCTGTTTTTTCAATGACCCCAGGGACTCAAACGGTTAACGTTACATTGTAAACCGCTGTTGCAAGCAGTTTCAGACGAAACCATCAGCCATCGTTCATACCCAAATTGCGTAGATTACGCATACGTTTAATACGGTACTATTATAAAGTGACCTATATTCTGGGACAACAGTTAGTTTTCGTGAACTCTTTGCCCGGTATAAAACTCTCTAAACTCTAGGCCAAAGTGAGAATAATGCCGATAGTTGGCATAAGAAAAAGAGTTTGTTAAGCAGAATCAACTGCGAGCAAGAAGCTGTACACTGTAGACAAGATGTATCGTGTAGATGCTTTCTCAGCAGAAAGCGTTCGTGCAGAAAATTCATACTAATATTCTGTCATTGCGAAAGAAGGTCTTTTGGAGCCTTTTAGGTAGATTAACTGTGTACACATACTTGGCCGAGTTATTGGGATGATTCTCTAGTCTGGATTTATACCTCCCTCTTGGGCTTGGGATTATTTCTTCGGCTACTGTTGGCATTTCCAAGTCCTTTATAAGCTCGTTATTGCGTACGTATCGTGATGCGTTACTTATATTTGTTAGGATTGTGGATCATAGTGCTTCGAATTTAGCAATGTGATCTTTTGCAGCCATAAACAACTTTCTATATTTAGTTTAGGGTATGAAGGGATTGCAAGGGCTTGTTGCGATTGTTCTGTGATGTGTCTTTATTTCGATAGCGGATAACATATTTTCTTCCGGGCATACACGATCGTAGTTTCTTACTAACTATCGCCTCGCAGTTTTTCGCTTTCTTTAAGATCCGAAGGCACTCCTTTTTTTTACTTAATTGACTAACTCCCATACTGACTCAGCCAATTAGGTATTTGCTTATCACTCTTATCACACTTCTCTCTTAATACGCTTCAAGATCAGAGTGCTGCTTGGAGGGAAATTTGTAGATGTACACTCGGTGACACGGTGGGACTTCTTCCGGGCTCGAGCCACTTGACGTAGTTTGCTCTGGTCAGCGGACCTTCGACAAGTAGGGTCTTTAGAAACTCGGAATTTATGACTCTCGCAAACACTATCGAGGTTGGTAACAAAATTTGATCGGAAAAATGCATACACGCAAAAGTAATGAAAGCGACGGATAAAAAGCAGCTTCCTTGAAAATAGCTTCGCTGACGCGTGTCATAAATTGTACCGATCATTGGTACACAAAAGATTTTTACTTGTGTATGTCCTTGAGCCAGTATAAATTTTCTCTTTTGATAGTTTGATTTGCAGGTTGATCTGTAAAGCAATGTTCACTAGATTTGATATTCCAGAAGTCTCGAGAACTGACTGCGGTACGCAATTTTTAACCGATCTTGGTCGGTTTGCGAGTGATTTAGATTTTGAACAAGTTCATCAACAACGTAGCAAGTTTTCCAAGATTCTCATAGAGCAATGGCGTTGCCGAAGCCGCGGTGGAGATTGCTAAAAGCAACATAAAAAATTCGAAGGTATTAGGGTAGGGCTTTTACCTTCTAGAAAAACGCCACTAGAAAACGCTTATTCGCCTGCAGAGTTAATAATTCCAGAAGGATTCGGTCTCATATTCCTATTTTTCCGAAAAACTCGGGCTCTTTCGTGGAACATGATAAAGTAGCTCTCAAAGAAAGTATGAGAAAAGAGGTGCAGGGGAAATTGTACGATAAGCGACACCAGCGTTTGAAGAAGCTACCCGAATCGAGTAAAGACGACAAAGACTGAGTGGTAGACGTGAGATTGTATGGCGAAGATGTATATCAGGATAATAATCCTAATCCGTATATAACCAGAACGGAAAAAAGTAACACAGTTCGACGAAATGGATGACTCGTTCTTGCTGCTTACCAGCACGATCTGGAGCAACGTGATTGTGCACGAATAATTCGTAATCTTATGCAAACCAGCGCAGCGTGCAAAATGGAAAGCAATGTAAATCGTCTGCAGTCAGGCGTCTCCAGACACTGCGAATCAGCGATCAGCGGAAGCTGAGCCAGCTCCACCACACTCCACCAAAACAATGCATCGATCGTAATCGACAACCGAGCTAAGAACAGCGAAACCCATCGCGAGTGCAGTGAAGATGTTGCAGGCGGTAAGCTCAATGGCGAAGAAAAATTTATTTCTTTTGTATAATCGTGCAATTCCTATTTATATATCTTCAAATAAAAGAAAGAAACCGCACTCTGGCTGACTAGGCTGTGGCTGAACCACGATCATATAAACAGGTCTCGATATTCATATACCGAAGCTTAGGGAAAACCATTAAAAAATTGAGTCGTGGCTAGTTGTGAAAAATCAACATGGAAAACGAAAATGTCTCAGACAGAGGCACTCTACTTTGTCGCTACTCGCGAAAGTCTATGAACACCTTTGACCAGAAACGAATCGGTGATCTAAATCTCGACCGCGATCTGCGACGTCTCGAACTTGATGTCGAAGGTCGGCGCGTTAATTTGTGCCTCTAATAGGCACAGCCTCATTTTCAAGAAAATAAAGTTTAAACATGTTTAAATTTATTCTTCACGTACGTTTTTGTAGTGGCACACGAGTCAACGGAAGATTCGAATCCGAAGAGATTCGTATTGTTGTGCCTTGGAGTTGTTTTGGTTTGCTAGGTTTAAAGGTAAACAAACTCCGGGCAAAACATTATCGCCGTTATTTGTAATCGTCAACCGAAGTTACATTTGTACTTTTTGTAATACCACAGGTCGATACAACTAGACGAACGTGCTCTCTAGGGCAATCTTTATAGCGAGTCATATAGTCGAATAGCGAGGGTAGAGTTGAACAGTAGCATTCAGCGAGCGGCGATTACGACCGGCATACTCTAACTCTGTACTTGTATTTAAAGTGATTTTAATATGCACTGACTATTACAATTTTATCACTCGTCTCTTTAACCCTTTCGCTTCGAGCGCCGCTTATAGGCGGCATCCAGGAGATGACCTGTGGATACGAGCGCCGCATATATGCGGTGACCATGCAACGACTCCTGGGTCTGGCACCCCATATATCCGGCATCCAAATGAAGCATATACAAATGCTATCTGTAGTCAATAATATATTTTTTCGTTATCAGCAGAACATCTTCTGTTGATTTTGACATATTGGATTAATTACTCCTTAAAGTTACTCATTGTTGAAACAACATCAAAACGTTTCACGCAATGTATTTTAAACATCCAAACGATCGTATACTGTTTCATGCTCGTGTTCGCCTTCTCGTTGCACCATGTAGCGGTCATTCCGCAAGACTTTCACCACGCGGTACGGCCCAAGGAACTTCGAAAGTAGCTTTAGCGCAGGATCGCCCTGCATCCACTTGATCGCCACCAGATCTCCCGTCTTGTACTTTGTCACCTTCTTGCGTCTTTTGTTAAACGCCCTTCGCCGACAAGAGGTCGGATTGATAGCTCGCCATCGCACTACCTCAAATTTTCTCGTACCAGTCTCATTCTCGCTTTTCATTCGCTCTTTAGAACTCACGCTAGGCCATGTGTTTGTTCGACTCTATAATTCGCACGATACTCTGTGCATCCTACGAAAACTTCATCGCAACCGTCCGTGTCGTTTCCACCCGACGCTACCGCGGTTATGTTCGTCCCAACTGATTCATCTAACAAATTTTTATTCATGACGACGGTGTCCTCGAGAAAAGGAACATGAAGAGATCCGTTCCTTTTTTCAACTACGACCGGGTTTGCAATGTCACATTGAGACTGATCTATTACTTTGTCTTGCTACATTTCTATATCTACTTTAAACATCTCCAGGAGTCTATTACATTCTTTCTTCTCTACTTTACGAATAGAAATGTTTCCTTTCTTTATGCTTACTTCGACGGTATTCAAGAAGTCTACGCCAATTATCAACGAATGTTACATCACGGTGTCTGAAACTACATGTATCGTTAAAACGTACAACTCATCGTCTATCAGAACGTTAGTCGAAAATTCTCCGAGTGTACAAATTTTTTCGAGACCGATACCGCGAAATTCAACAATATTCTGACTTAATTTTCACATACTGATCCGCTCGCATTAAAGTTAGTTCGCTACCGGTATCTATTAGCGCGCTCAATTCGAAATTTCCGACCTTAACGTCTTTACCACGCTTCGTCTGCAACAATCGCCACGTACTAGAAACAACTTTATGGGACTCGCTCAGGTTGTCGCACTTCGATACGATGTGTCCGTACCCTCTATACTTAAAACACTTAGGTCCCTTTGACCTATTCGGACACTCTGCACACACGTGTTCTTCGTTACCGTAATTGTAACATCTTGTCCTTTTTACTGCATTTCTAGATTGACTGGGCTTCTTGCTGTTCTCAATCTTGGCCGGCTCCGCAATCGACTTTGTTCTACGACACCTCTGTTCCTCGTACATGATTAACATCTTTCTCTATCTTTGATTGACATAGAGCCGTGCAATATAGACTTATTGCTCTCGTCGTCTATTATCTCGTCTACTATGTATTCCACGTTTGCTTCTTTTTCCATATCGACATGACTAGCTATTTCAGGCATGCGATACATATAGGCTAGGCACGCTTCATCACTTCTCTTTCTCGTTTCTCTAAGTTTCTGATGCACTTATCTGCTATTAATCCTTTTAGAGAACTCTTTAATTAGCCCTCTCTTCAGCTCATGCCAAGTCCTGACATGGCACTCGAAGCTCACAAATATTTTCGCTGATCCCTTCAGCAGCTTCCTCGCGTAGATCGTCTTTTGTCCATCCGACCATATGCACGTATCTGCGACTTCCTTCAACGACTCGAACCATCGCTCGACATTTTCGCCTTTGTCGCCACTAAACGACTCTAACGCGTCTTCGACGTCCTTGAAGCTCAATACCGAACCAACGCAGGCCTTTCGATGATACTCGTCACGGTCCTGGTACACCACTCGCATGCCTCTCTTGTATTCTGTCACGCTTTTCTTATCGTCTTCGTCCTGAATTTCACTTTCATCGTCACTTTCTTCACCCGACGATATATCGTTTCCTTTCAGGGCCGCCTGTAGCCGTGCGCGTAATTCGGTTCTTCTTCCTGTTATTCCTAACCCCAAGGTAGCGAGGCGCGTTCTCAACTCCCTCGTCCTCAGCTTCTCGAGGTCTTCGTCTCCGTCTTGATTGCGCTCAGCTCTCTGCCCGCTTCTTAGGTCTCACTGGTTTGTTAATTCTTCACCGCACTTCGATCACTTAGGAGTCGATCGGCCGACCCTATACGCTCGGTTCAGCCTGGCGATCAGCACTAACCTCGCACCAGATATAGGAAGATTCATCCGTGCGAGCTTACTCCTCAGTTCCTCCAGCGTCGAGCCCTCTTCACTTGACAATTTTTATCTTTTTTTTATCTTCAACGTTTGCCATTTTTATCTTTTTCTACACTAGCACCAATAGTTCCGTTAAAACGTGTCGTTCTCTGTCTTGTTCAATCCCGGAGGGGCCCCCACTTGTAGTATCGGGAAATTTAATTTACAAATTTAATTTATAAATTTTTCCCCGACTATTTACAATTTATTTACAATAAATTAGCTGTACAGATATTAATTAAACAGAAAACAATGGTTGTTTAACTGGAACTAAATACAAAAATCGTACTTTATCTCAAACAACTCTTGCAACCCAACAACGCTATCAACTCTACTCCTTGACTTCTAGACTAACTCTGACTCTCGATTCACACTCACTTCTCGATTCGCACACTCTGGCCTTTTGGTCAACACTCTTTGAACCCAAAATCGTCCTTCTCCTCTAGCGTTCTTTTCTTTTTTCTCTAATCTCACCGCGCCCATGCTCCGCAAGAACTAGGTGACCTTAGTCACATAGGCTTTCTTCGATGTAAACTAACAACTGAAGGGCAGGCGATATTGTTTTTATGATTCGACCGATCTCTAATTAGGCCTTTTCTTCACGATACTACACTATTAAATCCATTGACAGTGAAACGATATTTCATATACGTTCAGTGACAGTACTTCGGCGGACTGGACTGCCGAAGCGAAAGGGTTAATAAACCAACACGTATAATAGCCCACCTCATTTTCAAATCTATTTTCCTCGAAAAGAAAATATCTTATGAAATGTTGAAGTGATTCTCACTTCTAGGAAAGAACCAGCCATTGAGTATTGCTGAGCTCTAAATCAATTTGAAGGGCCTCTCAGCCCTTTTAAATTTTAATAGTCTTTTTTAGGAACATGCCATGCACAGACGGTGCAGCGGGGTGTACATGGGCCAGTTTTCATAATTATATAAATACCCATAGGCCCATCTGGATTAGCATACACTGTACTTGTACTTATACTTATATTTACTTAAATATATTTCTATTACACATTCATCCACGCGTTCCTCTCTATTTTATCGAGATAAACCTTAACATGAAAAAGTGTTATTCTACGTTTTTAACTTATTTTCACACGTCATTTAAGCTTCTATTAATTATTTACTTCTGTTTAGAGCGGAATTAGCCAAGTTTATGTATATCTTTCCAAATTCGATTTTCTTGCTAAGAGGAACCTGGTTGTACCACCAACTATGGGACACCTCTCTATATAATAGTTCTTCGCTGCTATTAGGTCGTATTAGCATCGTTATTTACGTAAGGTTGCTTTTCATAGCTGACTTCTTACTTTTCAAGTAATTAAATAATTCTGTCGTATCACGCACGTCATCTTCGTATTACTATGAAGTATACGTAAATGTCTCGGTTTTTGCAATTTGCTTCGTATTTGCTAAGGTTCATTTTTTTTAGTTAATTTGCTAATTTTTCACACGAAAACAAAAAAGGGTTGAGGAAGCACTAAAGAAGTACGAACAAATCAAAAGAGAAAGGACGTTAGAAGAAGAGAGAAATAAGAGGATTAGCTCATCTAGGAAGAAACTAGACTTTGATCAAGTCACTAAGAGTATGATTTGCAAAGAATCATTTAATATCAGGTGCTATATATCAAATGTAAAGGTTGGGCTAACGTGAAGTGATCATCGATCATTTTACTTGTGACATTCTTAAATTAACGGCTCAAAAAAAAGTTCTACTGTATTTAAATGTTTTTTACTAACTGTTGAAGTAACTATCTCAAGAAAAACTCTACATCTTTATTTATGTATATCCGTTACCTAGGAGCCGCTATTACGCAGAAAACAGAATTTAGTGAAACAAAAAATATCCTAAATAAGGAGAGGTTCATATTATTGTACCCTTGAATATACATTATGTTTTGGATTACAAGGTCTAGGAACAAAGGAACTAATAAATAGATTTCTATTTATGTTCCTTGTAGCCTTTAGCTAAAGCTGTAAGGTTAATCTTTTTGGTAATGCCCTTTTGCTATAAATATATGAACGTGCTCCCTATCGATTCTATTGTATTGTAACACTACATATACTGTGTATAACACTGTGTATAAATTTACACATTATACTTATACTTATACCTTCATTTATTTAAATATATTTTCCTATTACAAATTCATCCACTCTATCATCCACTCAATTATCTAGACATTAAAGTTTGCTAACTAAATAATTAAGCTGACGTCAATGTTTCATTCGTTACAAATTATAACTTTCTTATTTTTGCGAATTATTAATCTTTATGTTAAAATTAAAAAAAAACGACGTGTCCTCTTTTATTAAGTATCATTGTATCATGCACTACAAGTTACTTCTTTCAAATTTGACTCTTACCAAAAGTAGGCCAAATTAAAGCACAGGAACTTAGAATAACCGATATTCTACGAATCTTTACTAATCCAAATTAATACCGATTTCTCTCTTCGATAGAATGGTCTTCTTTTCATTTATTGGTCGCTTTTGAGCTTAATATATAAGTACATACATATTATCATACATATACATATATTTATCTCTCAGCTATATACATTATTCCCACTCATATTGTTATACTAATCGCCGCACATTACATCTAATAGCAGTAAAGATCTATAGGGATCTATATCTTTCGCATGATTTCCCAAAGCTAAGATTATACGTTTCAGATCTGCTATCTCATGCCATAATCGCTACCAAATACACGTTCAATGCATTTTCCTATTATATGGAATCGGTTACTTAAGTTTTCTCTCTGCGGAGTTACAGCTCGTGAATACGATCACAGACAAATATTCTCGCTAGAATGCGTGCACGGTCACGTACGTACAATGGTGCTTCCGTACACACAGAATTTTTTGTTGTGCAACGACGATTTACTTGTCGAATTGCTGTATCGCTTCGTGCTCTAGCATTTGTTTAAATTAAGAGAATCAAGAATTTGTATTCCTCTTAAAGGAAAATAGAGGATGGCGAGTTTCTTATCTTAGCTTTTGAATGACGACGGTGGATATCTTTCTATTGTTGTTGATAATTGCTTTGATTATGTAATACGCTTGTTTAGTATCCAATACATTTATTTTCTGCATCCCCACAATGTCAAAAAGAAAGACGAAGGGAAAGGTAGATTGCGAAGAAAAAGAAAGCCTGCATAAACTTTATGAGGCTTTAAGAATGGCTATTCCACATTATAGGAACTGAATTATCATTTTTGTTTCAGAAGCAAAATTTAAGATAACTGTATTTCGAGATCAATTGATAGTACTCCTTCCCTGCCACACATTTAAAGCCTTAGAATTAACCCTTAGAGTGCTATGGACGCATATATGCGTTCTCACACAACCATTCAATTTAGACTAAAAGTGGCATTAAAGTGACGTGATAAAAAAGACGTATGGATATTTCGTTGAAACAAAAAAACAAAAAATGAATTATCAAATTGGCAAACCAAAGTGAAAACCAAAGTGTGTAGTAGACTACAATGCCTTGATGGGCGCAGTTGATAAAATCGATGATTTTGAGTTCGCTTTACTGCGATCGAAAAAGCACAAAATGGTATAAAAAATATTTTTTCCATCTCTTAGACCTCGCTATATATAATGCATATATTCTTTACAAAAGTGCTAATAATGAAACTGGAATATTTGAAAATATTTGGAATATTTCTTTTGCTTCTCATAAATGATATTTTGCAAAGATCCCCACCAAGCAGAGTAAAGGCTAAAGGAGGAAGAGTTCATTCACACGACCTTCCATTTCGGTTAACGGAGAGGCATTTTCCTACATCCTGCATAACTGAAGAAAATAATAAACATTCTTCACGACGAAGATACGCTGTTTGTACTAAACATAATCGCAGAACTGATTCTGCGTTACGAATGCGAAAAATGTAACATTGTCTTATGTATTGAACCCTGCTTTGAGATATACCATATAATACAAAATTATTAAATTTTTAATTTAAAAGATATAATTTAAAACTTTTATATTTTTCATGTTATTATTGCTTAACACTAGAACTACCACGTGGGTCAAAATGGCTGTTTTGACAACTTTATCTTAAAATTCCTACTTCATGTTATATTTTTTCTCCGCAATGATGTAATGACTTTTGCAGGGATAGTTAAAGGAATAATATAATAAACTTTAATTTTGTTTTATTCATTTAATATAAAAGAAATTTTGTGTCATGGCTACTTATACCAGTATAGGACAAGTTCACCCGGCATATTGACTGGTAAAGATGATAGAAGTCAACGTTTGAAAAATAACAAATTTGCACTAATATCAACCGTATGGGGTAAGTTTATTGAAAATAGCCAGAATTGCTATAAACCTGGTGCAAAC